>NC_059131.1:76865723-76948223 GCF_020740605.2 Lemur catta
ATGTAAGGAGAGTAAATAAAAGCCACCTTTCATGCTACTGACACCTCTCCCTACCAAACTCTAACTCAGAAAACATACGTAGCACTTAGAGACTCATATTAGAAAGTTTGGAAACAGAGAAAATTAGAAAAGATTTTAAAGGTCAGTCAGGGTCCCGTCACTCCAAGACAACCAGCATTAATCCTTTGTTCTTTTATTCCTAAAGTCAACAATGTGTTCTTCGTCTTTATCTGCTTACAGCTGAGGTTAGCTACTTTCACTGGTGAGCTGAAGGCACTTACCATATTGGAATTAACTCAAAGCTTCAGAACCATTCATATTTTTGTTTAGCGAAATGCACTTTGCTTACAGCTTGTTTTTCTTGAAGATGTGTATCTCTCTGTGGCCAGGCATACGCTAGTTCCCTGTTTTCTATGGGCATCCACAAATTATTTATGCAGTCAATAAACATCTTATAAGTAACTACTCATTCAGGCTGAATTGATGTTTGTGCTAACTAGAAAAGAATGTTGGTTCTGGCACTTTGTTACCTTTGCACCTTTTAAATAGAGGGGATTTAGTAAAGAAGCAAGGATGTTAGGGACTCCCTGAAGCTTTTTGCAAGAGAGGTATGAAGGGGAGGGAACCCAGAGCCAGGGACTAATTAGCACATCGACTGCCAATTCAGACACTCTTGGGCCTGGCTGGAAGGTGGGAGGTGGTGTGGGCAGAGACTTGCAAATGCGTCTATCCTATTAGCCATCTCACTCATTTACTAATTCTTGCCAATGCATTTCTTCCTTTCCATTCTTCCATTTCTCAGCAGTACTTGCTTCAACACTTCTCTGTTCTCTCCAATTTCCCTTTCTGCATCCCTCACTCTTCTGTAACTGTGTCATCTCCCCAATGCAGAAAACACAGTAAATATCTCTGGACCATCTCTCTTCTTTGCACTAAGAAAAAATACTCTATTTTGCATTTACATCTTTGTTCTCTTTTTCCCTCTTTGTAGGGAAAGACTGCATGCTTTTAGATTAGCTTGTGCAAAGGATTTTTCTAAAAATCCTTTAGAATTTTCGTAACAGAACACACAATCAATATTCTTTTATGTTAGTGATTTTGCCAAGTAAGATTTATAAAAGACTGAAAAAGAATAGAGAAAAAATCTTTTATAAAGATGTAGAAAAAATAAATTTTCACAGCTAGTGCATAAACAAAATATGTTTTTAAAAAATTTGCATCTCTAAATTTAAACATGCTTCTACCTACTCACCTGAGGTAGACACAAGGTAAGAAAGCAAACATAGAGTAAAAGAACCTAAGAAGAGTGAACGACAATATTTGTTACTGCATATTTTACTATACTATTCAGTAACAATAGGTAAATACATATGCATACTTTTTAAAATTGTCTTTTTTTTTAATTTCAGAATATTATGGAGGTACAAACGTTTTGGTTACATAAATTGCTTTTGTACCATTTGAGTCAAAGTTATAAGTGTGCCCATCCCCCAGATAGTGTGCATTGTACCTGTTAGGTGTGAATTTTTAAATCCTGTTATTTACTGAATGTGAATTGAATGCAATATGTTTTATCTCAATTGCTTATTGATCCAGCTTTATTGGCTTTTCTACGATTTTAGAGACTTACTTATTATCCTTAATTTTCATGAAATGGTGCTGTAGGTCCAGTAGTTGTAACAGCAGTGTAATTTTCCAATCTAAATTTTGTCTACATTTAAGAAATAAAATATTTATATTTGTTTAAATATAGAACCAACAATTATTTTTCTAGTAGATTCAAAGTCAAGATACTAATAGTATCAGGTGGGTAAAATAAATTTCATCAATTAGGCACCCTTTTGCTGTTTTCACTGTATTCATTCTTCCTCTTCTAAGATGAAATGTCCTAAAATTAAATAGTCATTTCAATATAATCTAATCAGTAAAATTATGCCGGTATTAATGTCAGAAAATTGTATTAATTCATGATGTCACATGAGTGCTTTCAGGTATTCACTTCAGCCCAGCCAATGCAGCCGGTGGTCTACCTGGCTATTTCCCTGGTTGTCACCTTTCCCTCTGGTCCCAGATCAGGCTAATCAAAGTCAAATGCTTTGATGTCCTAGTTCTGGCTTTCTTTTATTTACTAAGGATATGGCAGAGCATGGCAATGTGGAAGGGCTATGTGCTGTGCTCTGGACACAGTTTAAGAGTTCTCAATTTGTGGTCCTGTCAGAAGTATATTTTTGCTAGCTATGTATTTTTGTTTAAATATGTTTGTAATTATTATAATGTTCTACCCATATGATTATTATAATTTTGTGCTAACATATTTTGATTGGATTACAATTTAGTGATACTAATGTGTATGTGTCACAAAAGGTTCTTGTGACACATCTGCATGCTATATATAGTGTATGTGCGTGCATGTGTATGTGTATTGGGGGACCGATACAACACTGGATACTTGAAACAATTCGTAAGGAATTCAATGGTCTGGCAGTAAATTGGGACACTCAGGGGAGCAATTTGGAAGAGGTACTTAAGATTAAACACTTAGTACTTAACACAACTGCTTTACTGACTAACAGATCATTACCTCGTGGTTGACAAAGTATTTTTACAGCGATACCTGTCAGTCAAGTCTACCAGCTCACTTTTTAATTAGAAAATCTTGAAACCACAACCAATTACGAGAGGGGCAGAGAGAATATGGTTAATTCTATCAATTCTATTTTGTTCTTTTCATTGTTCTCAAAATATTCTACAGTGTATTTCTTAAGAAAAGTATTCTACGGTATATTTTTAAGATAATGATAATGAAATAAGAGAATAACTATTTTGCTTAGAAAATTGATTGAGAATTTACTTGATCATTAATAAATACAGAAACACATTTATGTGTGTGTGTAACCATGCCATTTATTCTTGTTATTAGAGTGGAATATTCTTCCACGGCAAAAGAAGGTTAAAGGGTCAGAAAAATTTGAGGAATAGGTATTATGGCTAATGAATGTAACCAGAATGGGGTCTTGTTTTTTCCTCTTCTAAAATGATAATAATATTATTAATGAGCTTTTTTATTTTTGTAGCACTTCCCTGAGTTTCCTTTAGTGCTCCTTGCTTAATGTATAGATGCATACCTAAAATCATGGGTAAAAATTCTAATTTATGCTTATCTTAAAGCAAGTTTGGAAAAAGATGGGAAATAAAGAATTGCTACAAATTCAAAATTCTCATTTCTGGTGGTGTCATCTACTCTCTTGGTGGATGTATCTCTGATCATGACTGAGATCCTGAATCGATTTCTCTAAACTATGGATACAAGGAATCATTAGCTGAACGGTCAACTATGAATGAGAAAATACAATTCTTGTCTCAGAACAAGCAGGTCTGAGTGTTACGGCATGCATAAATCTAGTCAGCCACCTAGATTTATATATGTGAGGACTCCTTTAGAACCACTATATTTCCAAATCTCAGATAGATATATGGCATGATTTTGCACTATTGCTAGGCGGGTATAATGGCAAAATTTGGGTTGGATGCAAGTCTAGTTTGATAACTTTATAACTGTTTATTTCCATCATAACAGTGTTTAAAAATCTATTTCAACTAGGAACTTGGGAGGCCTTACCACTTGATTCTAGGCTGCAGAATATGTTTTAGCAATGATTTCTCTAGAGATGAAAATGCATGCTTATCTAATAAAATTTGGAATGATACAAAAGGACAACTAATATGTAGAAAAACAGATTTAAAAAAAACTTTAAAGATCTAGCATGATTCATTTTTAAATGGTAAAATGCAATGTCCTAACTTACATAGGAAAAAAAAAAAAAACTGTGTGTTACTTGAAGACAGAGAATATCTTCTCTGATAACAGCTGATGAAACATCATCAGAGTTCCCAGATTTGTAGCTTTGGTAGCTACCTCTGCAGTAGTCCTAGACATGCAGCAGCTAGTGAGACGGATTTGGCCTCCACAGAAGAAATTTCCCTCCGAGACAAGACATGGGGAGAGGGGGAAAATCAAGTTACACGGAGATGTTGAGAAGAATAGGAGAATGTTAAAGGTGCTCATATCAGGTGGCATCTGTTGCCTTAGTGAGATAAGAGTGTAATTAATCTGATGGCTACCAAATAAAAGTGTATTTACTGTTTTTAACATGAATCTTTCTCTCTATTTTATACCAAGAAAGAAATATAAAATGGGAGGTAATAATATAGAGCCCTCATTTTTGAAATTTACTTTTCAAATATTGAAATGGTTATTTCAATTTCTTCTTTACGGTCATTGGTTATTTCTTCTTATGTTTCCATAAGATAATGTGGGTAGATTTGTAATATAGGTGAGAAAATATGCAAAAAGAACTCTTATTCTTATCTTATCAGCCAAATCCAAGTTTGGTCAACAATCTATTCAGTTTGATTGTAGGATTTTTATTTACCCCATTTCCTACTCTAATGAGCAGGGTCCCAAATTTCCTCTGGTCTGCAGTGTAACTATGTCAGATCGTGGGAGGATGGAGGATATCACTACTGATAAGTATCTTTACATCTCTTTTTCTAAAGAATTAATCCATAATTCTTATGATAAATCCCCAAAAGGAATTATGTTCTTATAAAAATATCTTTGATTAAATAGCCTATAAAAAGAATAAAAATAAATATAATTGGTCTAAGAACAGCTTCTTGATCGATTTAAAATCAAATTTTTCAAAAATACATAACACAAATAAGCTGGTTATTAACTTTTTCCTCAACTCAGAGTAAACACAGGGCTGCTGCTGGTGGTGTTGCTTTTTTTAGGTTCAAAGGTTATTCTGTGGGCAATGATTTCCAATGTGGATAAATACAGCTGAAGAGACTGATGTGTGACCTTTACTTTCCAAATCAAGTGCATGTGTAATCTGCCCACGGTTAATGCCTGCATCCATATTCAGCAGAGACATTGACTCCCCTTGGCCCTGGCCCTGGGCCTAAGTGTTTCTATGAATACTGAGCTGAAGATCCACAAAGACTCTGAAATAGGCATGCTCACAGAGCTGCACTCGACTTCCCCAGTAAAAACACAATCTGTGAACTTGCTTTAAAAACACTTTATGTCGCCTTCTTCAGATCATCATGGCTCTGGGTTGGACAGCAGCATTTCAAGCAACGTGTTCTTTTTTTTTTCTCTTTTGAATGATAATGCTCTCTGCAAATGCTTATCAATTATTGACTGCCTTTATTATATTCTTAGAAGTAACGTGACAATAAGCAGTGTTACTAACTTATGACATCCCTTTTCATTACGAATGATTGAACGATTCCCACACATTTTCAACTCCAAATAAGGAGGTGGGGAAGGAGGCTGAAAAAAGAAAGGCAACCCACATACAGATTTCACCTCACTAACGACTTAATTGGCATCACCCCTGGGGTGAAATGTTGTAACACCCTACAACCCTTTATGACAGGAAGTGAAAATTCCATATCCAATTGGAGCTACAGGGATAATTTAGGGAGGCAGAATGCAATTATCCAATTAGGAATTTAGCCAGAACAGAAAGGTTAATCCCCCTTAGTCCTTTCAAAAGAGCCCATGGGATCTTTAATGACGACAAGGGGTCAGGACCTGTGTTTTACAACTCAAGCCAAAAAATTATTCAAACTTCTCTCTTACTTTCTCAAAAACAGTGAGGCTCAACTCCACCAAACTTCAGGAGAAATCTTCCACAATATCAGAACTTTTCAGAATTTGCAGATTTCCCATATTCTCTACTCTGGGTTATGAAACCACAATGTAAAAGTTGGTTTAGCTTAAAAAGGGAAGTTTAGTATTTGGCTAACAATGATTTTGTGGCTTGGGATGCTTTCCCCGCACAGAAGACAGAGAATGGCATGGAGTTGGATGCTGACTCAGAGGTTTGGAATGCGCCATTGATGCCTGGCTGGGCTCCAGCTTTTGGCTTAGAATCTGCCAACTTGGCAGGCTGGGGAATTTGCTGTGGCAATTTTTCAAAATGGGAAGAATCAGTCCAAGGAGAGATTGTTTCTACATTTTAACTATCAGGACAAGTGACAGAGTCCTGTCTAACAAACAGTCTGGCCCAGGACAGAAAGAGAGGTTGTACTCAAAGGAGAACCGACGGCATATTTTCAAGAACCTCTTGTACAAGTAATATACCTTTTGGGCATTCATTCCAAAGTTCCGACCAAAGGAAATATGAATTACAAATTTCAGTCTGGGAGGCACAGAACACAGACCTGCTGGATGCAACAACAAATGGTACTTTGCAGGTCTTCCTATTAGACAGACAGTTATGTCACAGATATTTAGAAGTGAAGCAATTTTTCTTTGGATGCCAGCCAATATAGGATCATTAAACAGAGCTTTTTGGATTCTCAAATCTAATATGTCTAGAGAGAGAGAGAAGAAAAAGTTCTCAGCCAGTAACCAAGTATAGTTTTGCCATCTTACTCTTTTTAAATTCTTTAGCCTTTACTTGTCTTGATAAATTCCAACTGACACTAGCATTTTGATGAAACTTGTAGTATGTCCCTGAATATTGTTTAATTTTCTAAAAATTCCAATTTGTCCCAATGCCCTTCAGAATTATTTTTATAAGGCTTAAGAAGATACTTGGAAAAAATTTAGGTAATATATCAAAGCATATATTAGAGGATTTGATTAGCTTTTGTGCATCAATATAAATTAATACAATCATCTCAATGTGTAACTTGATAAGGTTACAGCATTACTACTTACACATTAGATTGAAATTGATATTGAATTAGCATTGGAAAATCCTTCAAACTCTGTGTTAATCAGAACATTTAAATATTGTAACAGTATAAAATCAAATACATAAAAATTTTATGTCACTTTATAGATATTGTTGATTTTAGCTTTTTATTAAATTTTTCAAGAAGACAAACATTTTGTATACGAGAATTTGAAAACAGTAAAAAATTCTTTTTCTAGGAAATGAGAAAAGATTCTGTATACATGAGAAAGAATGTTTTTACTTCTTGTACAATATTACATATTGCATAGTCAAATTTACATTGAAAATAAAATGATACAAATTATTAATTGAAAGACATACAATGAATAAGCAACCTGAGATGCCCAATAGAATTAAAGTTTCCTCTAGAGTACTTTTGTTCTCTCTTAAAATATTTAATTTTTCAAGCATAATGTTATCTGAGGAGATAAAATCTAAAATCTATGTATGTGTGCACAATTTATACATTTTCTACTTATGTAGGCAAACTAAAAAAAAAATAAGTCATTGCATTATCCACTTTTAAGGTAGTGTTTATTCCACTTTTACTCCCTTCAGGTAAATAGCCATCTGAATCACCTCATGATTTCAGGACAAATGTTTGCTCTTTTTTCAATTTTGTTGGATTAGGGAGGAGAAGATAGTTTTCTAATGAAAAAGATGTCTGAGAAGTCCAGGATTCATCAGATTTGGTGAGGCCAACGGATCGGGATGTGATTGCCATTGAAAATACAGTTCTTTATTCTCAGCTTCCAGGAGGAGAGGACACACCATGCAGGTCCACATGAGGGAGCACCAGGGTCAGAAGGCATGAAGACCAAATGTGCGTAAGAACCTTTATTGTAGTTTCTGTGGAAAGGAATGAACGAGGCAGTGTGAGCAGACTTATGAGTGGACAATTCGAGTTGCAGCAAGCTCTGGCTAATAAGAGTGTCCCTAGTTGTCTAGTCCCTGGCCTGGGGTAGTCAGGGCAGGGAATAAAGGCCCACAGTGTGAAAGCCCAACACAGGACGCGGTTGGTGATATGGATGCCGAATTAGTCAGCTTGCATTTGGAAGGCACAGTCACAGGCGAGCCACTTACTGTCTCTAGGAGTTGACTAGCCCTGGGAGGGGCACTCTCTCCAGGTTAGGCAAGGTTCCAGATGCCAAAGCATCAGAAATACAGAAAATGAAAAAGCATGACTAGCACAATAGGCTTTTCATTTTGTTTTAAGGCAATATGGCAATGAAAAAGCTTTCAGATTGCCCAATAAGCACTTATCTTGTTTAACATATATCCATTTTCTGTTAATTCCACCATAACCATAAAGAATTGTTTAACTTCTGCTGGGCTAAACACGATTATTTCCTTTGAGTTAGACCCAAAATCAAACCCTACCTTTGCCTACTTTCAGTTAAGTGATCATGCACAACTCACCTCTCCAAGTCTTGCTTTCCACATTGGTTTAAAAAAAAAATTCTTTTATTTCTTAATTTGAAGATAAAATGCAAAAATAAATTTAAAATGCCTACATAATGCCCAGAGCTTAGCAAGTGCTCAATGAATGGAAACTCTTATTCTAATTATTATTTACGAAATTGATAAACTGGAGTCAATAAGATTCTGACTAGCCAATAAGATTGCTTTTAGCTTATTCCTATCCATTTCTTTATATTTCCCTAGAGTTGCATCATGTAACCTCAATGAGCATCAGTTCCTCAGCTGTAAAATGGGGCTATTCGCACCTGCCTCTTAAAGATGAAACACTTAGCATGGTTCGTGGTAGGTAGCAAGTGTTTCATATATGGTATTATTGTGGCTATTAAGTCATTTTTATCATTTTAAAAGAGAAGTAAATTATACAGAAAGGTTATATTTCTATTTTGGGGGTATAAAGCAAATATTCAGAATTTTTTTGCTTGGGTATTCTAAATATTTACAGCAGACCACCATCAGTGCATTAACCACTATTGCCACTATCACAGCTCACAGAAGGACGCCTCCATACTCACTCTTCTATGCATTTTACACTATACAATATTTCCCCACATATTTAGTAGTCTTTCCCCCTCATTTTATGCTTGTTTCTGAATTTAAGCTTGCTTTTGTGTGGTTGTTTTCCATTTATCAAGAACATTTTAGACTTGTTTCTGCTTTCCAAGTAATTAGACAAGCCACATGACTTAATGTTTCACAATAAATAATATGATGAACCTGGTCTTGCTCATTCATCTCAGGCATGATATCAAAGTTGGTGCCCAAGAGTTTAGGTGACTCTCAACCAATTCACAGCTCTTTCCAAGGCTTCAGAGGCATGACAGCCTAGTTTAAAGCTAAAAAATAGTAGCTTCTTTTTGTACATTTATCAAATTAAATAGGATAAGTTCACAAATTTGTAAAACTCTCTTGATAGTATCATTTTTTATTTTCTCAAACACAATTATGCCTGTTTATTAAAAACATGTATTTTAAAAAGCATGCTTTTCTAAGAAAAATTTTAAAAGTTGAAATGTGATTTCTTTACTTTCTTCCTCCTTTACTTAAAGAAAAGAAGCTTCACAAAATGAAATACAATTATGTCTTTTAGAATTGGGATATGTAGAAGATCTTATTCTCAACTGTTTCATATAGAATTACAGCACTCCGATTCTTAATTAGTTTTCTCAACATTCCATATTCTTCCCTGATCCCGAATTGATCCATATCTGATTTCAGCATTTCATCACAGGTCACATCAAGGTTCCTGCTATGTAAAACTCTCTGTTCTCTCAGAGAAGGAGAGGTCCTAGCTGTAACTATGTTTCTCAGATTTCTCTGAGAATACCATCTCTAGAAAGAAAAATCATCAATTTGGTTTTTTTTTCCTAAGTCTCTGAAACTCTACAATACCATGAAAGAGGACCTTTGGCAGCTGGAAATGAAGATTTGGTTTTTCTGGTACTGTAGCTCAATGAATGCCTGGCTCTAATGATAGACCATAACTATCCAAACTTCTTAACTGTAGACATGAGGTATATATTTACTGAATGGATTCTGCCATTAATAGTTTTTTTTTTTTGCATGAAATAGTTATGTTTTTAAGATACAGGTTTTCAAACTGTAAAGAATGATCTAGTGAATGTCAAGTGATTAATATTTGTTGAAATTCTCATGCCCCTGAAGACTTTTTCATTTTCTTAAAATTTTGTTGACTCTACAAGTCAAGTTTAGCCACAAAAAGTTTTGTTTAACAGAACATGTACAAACTTGTACAGAGTTAATTACATGGTTGAAGGGACTGAGTGTTACACCAGCGGTTCCCAGCATTTCTGGCACCAGGGACTGATTTCATGGAAGACAATTTTTCCAAGGACTGGGGAAAAATGAAAGTGGTTTCAGGATGATTCAAGTGCATTACATCTATTGTGTACTTTATTTCTATCGTTATTACATTGTAATACATAATGAAATACTTACACAACTCACCATACTGCAGAATCAGTGGGAGCCCTGAGGTTGTTTTCCTGCAACTAGATGGTCCCATCCGGGGGTGATGGGAAAGAGTAACACCCAAAGTGTGTCAGACCTCTCTGCTAATGATAATCTGTATTTATGGCCACTCCCCGGCACTAGCATCACTGCCTTAGCTCCACCTCAGATCATCAGGCATTAGATTCTCATAAGGAGCTGGCAACCTAGATCACTCGTATGCAAAGTTTGCAGTAGGGTTCAAGATCCTGATTAAGCCACTGATCTGACAGGAGATGGAGTTCAGACGGTGATGCGAACGATGGGGAGCAACCGTAAATGCAGAGGAAGCTTCACTCCATTCACCCACTGCTCACCTCCTGCTGTGTGGCCCGGTTCGTAACATGCCATGGACTGGTACTGGTCCATGGCCTAGGGATTGGGGACCACAGTGCTACACAACCCTTCCACACAGGCAGATGCTAACCTCAGAGATCCCAGACACTAGCCCATGGCAGGGAGACTTCCTTTCCCTTTCCTCTTCCGTTGTTTTTTTTTTTTTTTTTTTTTTTTTTTTTTGAGACAGAGTCTTGCTCTCTTGCCCTGGCTAGAGTGCCATGGCATCAGCCTAGCTCACAGCAACCTCAAACTCCTGGGCTCAAGCAATCCTCCTGCCTCAGCCTCCCGAGTAGCTGGGACTACAGGCATGCGCCACCATGCCCGGCTAATTTTTTCTGTATATTTTTAGCTGTCCATATAACTTCTTTCTATTTTTAGTAGAGACAGGGTCTCACTCTTGCTCAGGCTGGTCTCGAACTGCTGAGCTCAAACAATCCGCCCTCCTTGGCCTCCCAGAGTGCTAGGATTACAGGCATGAGCCACCACGCCCAGCCTCCTTTCTTCTTCCATTGTTTAACAATGTTTGTGATTTCTCACCTGTCTTTGCCACCCCCTCTTTTTCTTCGTTAAATACAGTCTGTAAGTTTCCAATATATTTTATATAACAAAAAGACTGCTAGTTGATCCAGGGAAAAGTCTAAGGTGGTCTCAGGTTAGCAATGGAAGACATGAAGGTAATGAAGAAAAATGGAAAGGAATACTCTCTCACACTCTTTCACACTTTCCAGGACCCTGCACTTACGAAGGTCCATGTAACCAGTTCTTTGACATGTGTCACTTCCTAGTCAAGTCAATAATCAGCTCTAAATGATTCTCCATGCTTGCTCTTTCTCTGCTGGAATGATTCTGAAAATCGCATGTTGAAGTGGTACAGCCTCAACTCTTGTAAAGATTACCACATCACTGTTTGAAAGGAAATTGCTGCAGAAAAACAGTTTGTTCAGGTACTTTGTGAGAATGAAGAATACACTGTTATTAAACCACTAAAATTTGGTGGAGGGGTGTTTGTTTACAGAGATAGAATCAGTTATTTAAACCAAGATAATGCTCCATCCTCATTTGTCGTCAGTGGGCATGAGGTATAAATATCTTTTATCTGTCTGGCACCACAAATTGGAGTTCTGAACATCTTTGTCCACAGAGTACACCAATACAATTTACTTCACATATACAGAAGTAGACAAAAGCCTTGTTCTCTATTAAATCCCCAGCACCCAGCAGAGAACACTAAATGTTCACCACACAAAATCAATAAATCTAACCATTCTGTTTTTACTGCAAAATGTACGTCAGTTTTCCAGACACATCAGATAAATACTGGCATTGGTGAGCCGCAGCCATGCTGGAGAATGGGTACAGTCACATGTCCCGGGGAATACACTTTCCCTGAATATCTGGTGGGATTAAAAACTGAAGCCATTTGCCCATGACTATTTCTTTGTTAGCAAATGTTTAACTATAGATTCAAATTCTTTCATGCACACAAGATTATTCCAATTTTTTATTTCCTCTTATGTCAGTTTTGGTAAGTTGTCTTTGTCTATGATTATTTTAGATACATTTTCAAATCCAGTGTTATAAAGTTATGCAAAATATTTAACAATCTTTTAATAACGGTGGGATTACTGTGATGTCCTCTTTTTTATTACTGATGTAACTATTTCTTCTTCCTTTTTTCTTGCTAGGAGTTGATCAGTTTTTTGACAGTGTTGAATCTCTATAAAACATGATGGCTGTCTATTTTATTAAATTCTGTTCTTAATTATTATTTTTATTTTATACTTTATGTGTTTAATTTGCTGTTCTTGTTCTTAGTTCTCAGGATGGATGTTTTCAGCATTTCTCCTCTG
The DNA here is from genome assembly GCF_020740605.2 of Lemur catta. Lineage (NCBI taxonomy): Eukaryota > Metazoa > Chordata > Mammalia > Primates > Lemuridae > Lemur > Lemur catta. The sequence goes on from NC_059131.1 coordinate 76,878,157, forward strand.
TAACATATTCCTATATAAATATGGTTTAAGCTGAAGCACAAGTTATATTATGATAGAGAAGTGGGATTGAAGAGATATGAGGAAGAATTTTGGCCAGGGAGAATGTTTTGGTACAAGTAAGGCTAAAAGATTTTTACAGACAGAGATATCTAATATGATCTTCTTTTTTTTCTTTCTTTTTTTTTTTTTTTTTTGAGACAAAGTATTGTTTTTTTGCCCAGGCTGGAGTGCAGTTCTGTGATCACAGCTCACTGCTTTATGAATCTGAAGCTTGAAGATTTCACTGTTTCTGGAAATTAGCCATTATAGACTCAAATACTTTTTTTGGCTCCATTCTTTTCTTATTCTGGAACCCAAATTATATGTGTGTAAGGACCACTGACCATATCTCAATGTGTCTATTGTGTATTTTAATAAAATTCTTTAATTTTATTATTTATTCTATGTACTTTCTGACCTAGCTGCCCCATAACTAATTCTTAGTTCAATTCTTTCTAGTTAATAATTTTAGTTATTGTATTTTTTAGTTCTAGAATTTCAGTTTTCTTCTTTTTATAATTTATACTCTGTCAATATGTTTGATGTCTTTCTTTAATTTTGTTTACATATTAATTTTAGTTGTTTTAAGGTTTCTGATCTTATTCCATATTCCTTATCTCTACATCTGTTTCAATGGTTTGTTGTTTTACTTTGCTTTAAGGCATGTCTTCTCTTATGCATGGTGATATTTTTTATTGAGAGGTGGCCATCACATGTGATTATTGAGAGCTGATTCAAGGCTTTGCATGATGCTGCTACCTTTGTCCATAAAGGATTGATCTTTGCTTTTGAGCGACATCAAGGCTAAAAATCTCCAATCACTTTAATCCAAGTAGGGATTGAGATTATTGGTATCCAGACTTCCTTCAACGTATGCTCTAGTCTTTTTCTGGGTTAGCCTTACTCTTAGGGAGTAGCAATTTGGGGTTCTACCTGAAAGCCTTGGATATTTACAGAACCACCATACTCTGGCAGGCCCTGCTCTCTCTTTTGCTTTTTTTAAGCTCTGTCAGTTTGTTTACAGATCTCGGCCTTTCAGTCTGAGGGTTGTTGCATTGGCAGCTGTGCGGAGCATGAAGGCAGCTGCAATGGAGGGCTGGACTCTCTTGGTCAGCTTCATCTCCTGGAGCTTGGCCTTGCAGTTCCTCGCTACTTTGATATTCTTTCTATGTCTTAAAAACTACTTTAAAAAAATTGCTCAAATTTCCTGGTTGCTTTCTGCATCAGATTTGGTCTGAATCTATTTAGTCTGCCATTCTTGTAAGCAGAATTCGAGGGGTTACACTTTAGGATAAACTTTCCTACTCCTCCCTGAACCTTGGCCTTGTCTCCTGTCCAGCAGTTATTTGCTTCTTTGTGTTCCAAGCTGACCCAGGCAGGTAATAGAATTCTAAAAAAATAACTACAAGAGATATACGCGTAGAAACACCTTACTGAATGTATTTGGTTTGGATGGACTAATACCACAGCACCATGCAGAAACTAACTTAAAATATAATATATTATCACCAGGTGCAGTGGTTCATGCCTGTAATCCCAGCACTTTGGGACACTGAGGAGGGAGGATCGCTAGAAGCCAGGCATCCGAGGTCACAGTGAGCTATGATCACAGGACTGCACTCTAGCCTGGGTGAAAGAATAATAACTTGTCTCAAAAATAAATAAATAAATAAATAAATAAATAAATAATTTAAAAAAGATTGTATTAGATATTTCTGTCTATAAAAGTCTTTTAGCCTTACTTGTACCAAAACATTCTCTCTGGCCAAAATTCTTCCTCATATCTCTTCAATCCCACTTCCCTATTATAATATAACATGTACCACAGATGCCCAATTTTTCAAACACTGTTAAATTTTGTAAATATTTGTCACCAAAACCATATTATCTCTTACAAATTCTATGTCTTTTGGCATTTATTCTTCACTCATCCCTCCTGTGAAAGAACTCTGCTGTAAACTACGATATTCCAGATAATTGGTGCATAAGTTTATTTTTTAAGAGAAATCATGAAATATAAATCAAATCATGAAATATAAAAACATTCATATGCTACCTTGCATTTAATCACAATAAAAATGCCTTTACCATGTGAGATGGAAAATGTTTATTATCAAAAAAGAGATGATATACATTTTCCAATATAGACTGTTCATGAAAAAATTACCCCTTCCATATTGCCACTAAAGTTTTAATATCTAGGGCATGTTTGAAGCTGGCAACAGGGAAGCAGCTTCCTAATTTTGCTCATGACTAAGAGCATGAAGAAGAGGCTCTCAGACCTTTACAGGGAGATGACGTCTTAGCTGAGTCATGTGATGGAACTGAAAGAGAATATAACAGCACTTGACAATTTCCTCTAAATATTCAAAAAATAAATTGCCAAGTGGTTAAATTTCGGTAATAATTTAAAGATAAAATAGTGAACTTTGAAAATCCATGGTAGCTATGTAAAACAAAGGAATAATAAGTTTTATTGAATTTTTATTCAATAAAGGCTTTCTGTTATATACTTTACACAATTATTATATTCAATCTTCACTGTAATTTCTATAAACCCACTCCAGAATGTGGAAAGACAAACTGTCCTCAGTACTGAGTTAAACAAGCATATTAAGCAAAGTTCCAAATTTGATGCAGAAAGAGCATGGTAGCAATTGGATTTTTGGGTTAGACTTATTCCCAATATAAAGGTACTTGGGTGCTGATGATTAACCTCTTGTCTCTAAGCCTTGCTTGCATCCTTTCCTTCCCGCTCAGTAAGGCTGGTTTTTCAGCCTCCATTGAAAGCTGGCTTCTATTTATGTTCAGATAATAAGAGGCACTAGTACAACATCAGAAGCCTGGGGAAAAGAGAAAACTTTCTTCTCTCTCTATCTTTCTCCATGTGTGGTAGGTTCTCTGGAAGTGAGTTCATTCCATCATGAACTCGGCCTTGGTCAGGATCCTCCCTTGATCCTCTTGCTTGTCCTAGTGAAGGTTGCATAGCTGCTCCTCTGTGATTCTAGGCCATCCCTGGCAGCACTTGCTCCACTGTCCTATCCCTGCCCTAGGTGGCCAAGCGTCAACTGCAAGGCTGATCCTTCAAGATACAAGCTGCATCTTTATCACATTCTGTGACTGGTCTCAGTTGCAGCAGCCCTGCTTCCTGGTTTCTGGAAATACCACCTGCCCATACTGTTATCTTTGCTCTAGACATCCTGCAGCTACTAATCTCTGAGCTACCATACCTTTCCCTCTCAGCCCTTCCAACATACAGTGGCTACTATAGTTTATATTTTCTGGACAGAACCTGAGTGGCCCACCTGGAAATACTCTACAGAGCCAATAATTATGGGACTGGACTTGGAGCTTTATTGCTTAGAACACAAAAGCATGAATTCTGTTTCTCTCTTTAGGCAATAAAAATGAATGTACTTTCCTAAATACAGACAATGAATAGAAATAACTCAGAATAGTGATACCCAGGGCAGCATTTACATGGGAATGGCTTGGAGAGTCTTCCATACCTCTACACATCTTATCCAGGTTCCTGACCAGCCTACTAGTTTTCAGCTGATATTCTTGCTTTATAATATATTAAAGTAAAAATTGAGACCAATAGGAATAAAATACCTCAATGCCTGTCTCAATCAAATTACCCTACTTCATTATGTATCCTTCATTCCAAGCCAGGCTCACGTCTGTTCCAGATCTTTTCTCCCCTCAAGCATTTTGGAAAGTTTGCTTAATTGGTTCTTCTCCCCTATATGTATATCTCAGTGACAGGCAGAATGGCCCCCCAAAGAAGTCCACACCCTAATCCCTGGAACCTGTGAATATACCTTACATGGCAAAAAAGACTTTGCAGATTGAATTGTGGTTATGGAGTTTAAAATAGGGAAATTATCCTGGATTAATCAGGTGGGCCAAATCTAATCACATGAGCTCTGAAAAGCAGGAGATACCAAGCATAAAGGGAAAGTCAGAGAGATCTGAAGCATGAGAAAGACTCAATGTTCCTTTTCTGGTTTGAAGACAGAAGGGAAAACCTGACAAGAAAAACATGTGACTTTTAGGAGCTGAGAGAGACTCCCAGCTGTCAGCAGTAAGGAACCAGATACGCGAGCCCTACAGCCACCAGAAACTGAATTCTGCCAACAACCTGAATGAGCTTGGATGCAGATTCTTCCCTGGAGGCTCCAAAAAGCAACAAGGTCCCACCAACCCTTTGATTTGGGTCTTGTGAAACAATCTAAGCAGAGAAACTTCCAACCTGAGCACTGTAGGGTGAAGTTTTTAACTACTAAGTTTGACGTAATTTGTTATGGCGGCAATAAGAATCTAATAGAATAAATCTGAACAATTTCTCTCTCAAAAACAAATTACAACCTAAGACAAAACCTTTGCAAAACTGAGAGCATCTTGCTACTATCTCATTTTGCTCCTCTCATTTTGTTGCTCTTCTTATGAGAGAATTCCCTTGCTCACTTCCTGTATAGTTCAGTTAGGGCTGCCATAACACAAATATTAATACCACAAACTAGGGGGCTCAAACAACAGACATTTATTTTCTCACTGGAGGCTGGAAGACTAAGATCAAAGTTCCAGTAGGATTTTTTTTTCTCCTGCAGCATCACTCCTTGGCTTGCAGACGGCCGCCATCTTGCTGTGTCCTCACATGGCCTTTTATCTGTGCATGCACATCCTTGGTATCTCCTCCTCTTCTTACAAAGACACCAACCACATTGGATTAGGTCCCACACTTACGACCTCATTTAACCTTCCTTCCTTCCTGGAAGGCCTTATCTCCAAAACAGTCACATCTGAGGTTTTTATTAGGGGGTGCACAACTCAGTCCACAATACTTCCCTTTCCTTCTCACTATGCAAAGTGGCTTCTGCTCCACCCGTTCATTGAAGCTGGTTTAACACAGGCCATCAGTGACCTCTCAGTGACAACCTTTGTCAGGTTCAAAGGTCCTTTCCCCCATTTCACTGCCAGCTCTTTGGCCAAAGACCCTGGCAGACCAGAGGATTTAAAGTTTGTAAAACCTCAGAGATAAGCTTCTTCCATTTGGCCTTTCTATCCAATAAAAGTTACATGAAATAATAAGAATAATATTTATTTACAGTACAGCATTTATTTGAATAATAAAGAATACTCCATATTGAGCAAGAATTTCCAAATTACATCTTATCCACTCTTTATATACTACTGTGCATTATAAACCTTTTAAGTAAATTTGGATACAGAACATTTTTGATTTCTTATGAAACTTGATAAAATAAAATCTATCTGAATTGACTAAGTGAATTCAATCGAGAACACATTTATTCTATATAAGTGAGAAAATACTGTTACACAAAGCAGAGCTTGAGCAGTAGCTAAAAACTGTACAATTCAGAAACTGTAAACCATATGTGGGAACAGGAAATAAGTATGAGATAGCCTAGAATGGTAGATATTCAGAATATCAGAGTTCCTTTTTATTTTTTGTTTCCAAAGAAACTCATATTTTGAAATGACCAGATGGAATGCTAGCAGTGAAGTTATAATAAATGGGTCTTAAAGTATGATAAGCTTGCTGTGATTAGGAAAAAAAAAAGGGGTAACGGGGAGATGGGTGTATTACCCTCCCAAACATGTGGTGAGATCTCTTAGCCATGATCGTTCCTCTCAGATCACACAGTGAAATAAGACTCACAGGGTTACAGTCAGGCCTCATGCCTGCAAGAATTCCCCGTGGGTACTTTTTTCTGAAATTTTAAAGATAATGATTGAAGATACCAGCTTCAGTTACATAGAGTATTTATTTTTAAAAAACACTTCATTATGGCACCTTTACTATGATGAAATAATAGTATTCCTGGGTCGCTACTCTTCAAGTAAGTCATCTTCAATTCTCCTGCCATCCCTGTAGTGAGCTGTGTGTTCCCTTGCGCAGCTGAGGAATAGTTGTAGAATTGATAAGAGACCTTCCTGGCCTTCCTGGACCAAAGAGAGCAACAGGTGGTGGGCCTAGGAATCAAAACCAACGCTTATATCCCAAGATCTCATATCCTTTCTATCCTTCCATGCTGTCCTCTAGGGACCATGACATTTTTATCAGTATGGATTTTCTGGAAGAGATATTTCTGGGGATAGGAGAGGGGACAGAAAGAATCTTTTCAAATTATTTCCTTTCAAGATACTTAAATAGTTCTGGGCCACAAACTGCAGGTTTTGGTGATGAAGTGAACTTTAGGCACAGGTTGTTACCCAAGCCATGCCACATTCCCTGAAAGGGATTTGGGGTTACAAGGCCAGCATTTCCACAGTTGCTTCCACAAAGTGAGAAGGTGAGTAGTTAGGGGGGATTTAGCTTCTTTATACTTGAATACACAGGAGAAAAGAATGCCAAAATATTGGCACTTAAAGACTTTATGTAATTCTTATAAAGAAGAATAAATATAATAAATTTGTCTATGTGCAAAGAGTAAATTAAATCTATGAAAATATAGTCACTTACATAAACATATCTTCACAAATGACACAATCAAATACAACTTGGATAGTTTATGCACATTGCCCCCTCTTTGTCTTAAATAGTACTATACCTAAAAATATATGAGACAGTGTTTCAATATACAGATAACATTCAACACTCTATTCCGTATATCCAACTGACATTGTAGGAAAACATATAAAATGTGATAATCACTATAATAACCAAGAATAGGAAAATATATATGTTTTTGGTATGAAAAGTTTTGTGGCTTAGGTTTTGCTATTGAACATATGCAACTGACAGTGTAAGGTATTTAGTCTATGAGTCACTTGGAAGTGAAACTTCTTATCCCCTGTTTTGCTTTTGTAATTAATCCTATCTCCAGCTTGCTCAGAATATTAGCCACCTATTGCTAGATGCCAAATACATCTGATTGTGGAAGAATTATCCAACTCTGCAGCCTACCTGGGAATAGAAAAGGCCACCCTTGTAGGCCACAGCACTGATGGCTCTGCGAACACCCAGTGGAGACCAATGGCAGAAGAGGGCTGAGTGGTCCAGGCTTGGCTCCAGATCTCCCAAGAATCTCTGCAGGGACTGTGGATGTCTATGATGTCCACTTTCCCTTCCATTCCCCTGCAGGAGAGAGGAAGTTTGTTCTTTTTATCTTGAAATTTTCAACTGACTGCATTGTTCTATAGTGTCAGTTCACATCAAGAACTGGGAAGGCAATCACGCACACACACACACACACACACACACACACACACACACACTCTCACCCAGATGCACAATGAATATAAGATCTATTCGATAGCACGGAAGAATCATGATTTCTGCTTAGGATAAACCTTTAGCTGATAGATGTGTGTGTGGGGGTGAACAGAAGGGGCACGGAGAGAGTACATATGTTTGAAATGTTCCTTTCCGCAGTTGACTGTGTAAAGTATTTCAATCTGAGATTCGATCAATTGAGGATTTTTTGATGACAATTAGGTGAAGTCATTGGATGACTTAAAATAGATATGTGGCATGATCAGGTAATTATTATAAATAATTATTTCCACTTTTTATAAAGAAACAAAATGATGCATTAGAAATATTTTGGTCCCAAAAAGGGTCAATTAAATATCCAGAACAAGGACAATCATTCTACTATAGACTGTCGCCCCTCTGCGGGGAATGAGCATCTCTTCTACAGGCAGTCTTCTTGATGAGGAGCCTGAGAAATGAACTGAAATGGCCACATTACGCTTGTGATCTGATGTGGCCAATAATCTTTGCCATTTTGGGTTGTGGGAAGAGGGGGAAAGTGATCAATATTTAGTGAGGGCAACATCATTGTTCTGATCCCATGATACTAAAGTTTAGTCAGTCAAGGTTCAGGTTGCTGAGGGTGGAAGGCACTTAGAAAACTAGAGAAATTTGACATAAAAAGATCCCTACCCTAACTGTCAAGAAGTAAGCTGACAGCGGGTTTGTCTATCCTTTCTATTAAAGAAAATAACAAAATTGGGGATTGTTAAATAAATTAGGGCATTTGTCAGAGTTCTCTGGAGAAAGAGAACCAACAGGATATAGAGAGATTTATTTTAAGGGATTTCTCATAAATCGTTGGGGCTGACAAGTACAAATCTTGCAGGGCAGCCTGGCAGGCTAGAGACCTAAGCAAGACTTGCAGTTCAAGTCTGAAGGCCATTGACTGGTAGAATATTTTCTTGCTTGGAGAAGTCAGATCTTTTTATATTAAATCCTTCAACTGATTAGATGAGGCCCACCCACATTATGGAGAGTCATTTGCTTTACTCAAAGTCTACTGATTCAGATGTTAATCTCACCTAAAAAAAAAAAAGAACTTTACAGAAACATGTCAAATAATGTTTGATCAAATAGTTTGGTACCATGGCCTAGCCAAGTTGATACATGGAATTAACCATCACAATCAAGTTTTTCTATGACACAAACCACCAAAAAATACAGTGGCTTAAAAGAGTAAACACATATACAATTGAGGCTGAGCTCAGACAGGGCAGTGATTCTGCTCTCGGTTTAGCACATGGATGCTTCCGCAGGCAGCTGCCAGCTTGGCTGAGGACTGGCTGATCCAGGATGGCCTTGGGAGGAATTGGTTCTCTCCGTTCCATGTGGTCTCCCATTAAACAGCAGATTAGCCCATACTTAGTCACGTGTCAGTGTCAGCCAGGTGGGGTTCCAGAGCCGGCAAGCTGAAGGGCACAATGCCTCTGCAGGCCATGGCTCAGAACTGGCCCAACAGCCCACAGCCTTTTGGACAGCGCAAGTGACAAGCCCAGCCATGATTCAAGGGGCAGGGAAATAGACTCTGCCTCTTGGTAAAAAAAAAAAAAAAAAAAAAAAAAAATTGAAAAGAGAAAAAAATAGAATGGTTTGAAAGAGAAGGTCATAGAAAGGAGGAAAAGAGACAATGAAAAAGTTTGTGACTCACCAGAAGTTGAAAAATGGTTTTCAAACTAGGAAAAGATTTAAAGAAATTCTAAAGCTTTCTATCAAGTACTAAGTGTGTTTGGGGTGCTTGGGTTGGCCAGGCACGTATTACTGGTGCTCTAAATATAAATAGAAAGGAGAGAAGAAAGGGAGGAGCAAGGGAAGGGAGAAAGAGAGGAAGGGAAGGAGAGTGGGAGGAAGGAATAAAAAAAAAAAAAGAAAGGAAATAAACAACAACAAAAAATAAACCAAAGTGATATGTTTATTTATTCAATACGATTTCAAGGAATGTTTAATTAGAAATCTGAGAATAGAGACATATTTTTTTTTTTTATTGTAGAAAATCTGAGAAAGAAGTTTACCCTGGATAGGAAAGACCACAGAAGGCAATTTCTCTCCCGCATGCGTTTTCAAAGGGCAAACAATTTGTGGACATAGCTGCCCAAGTTTCCCTTCAGTTGTTAACTCTGTGCAAATATTTATCCTGAGTTTAGGTACTAAGAGGCAGCACCCCTTACTCGGCAGTTGATTTTATGAAGTCCACTCCCTACCCCTACTCCACTCCTTAAATTTAGGTCTGCTTTCTTCTTATATTTCACACCAGGAGAGTTGGGAGAAATAGGCATACAAAAGCCAAAGAATTAAATACTTTGAGAGAAGACAAAGGGTATAGTGATCAATTCTGAAGAAGTCCAAAGGGAATCACCAACTCGTTCGCTAACTCTGGACGTTTTGTTGAAGGCAGTATAAGCCATGCTGTGAAACTTGGCATCCGGATGACACGCTGCCCTCAGAGCAGCGCGGGGAGGCAATGGTTAAAGCTTTTAGTGAGGCAGGCCTTGGCCAGCCTGCAAACCTGCCATCATGTAGTCTCAGCGCATAGAAGTTGGTTGGTTCACAGTGGAGCATCCCGATACGAGGCTACCTAAAAGGCCAATCCATCACCTCTGGCTGGTGTGTGCTGAGCACGACAGGTGGGGGGCAAGAGGGGTTCCATCACCCCCCTGCACTTTGCGCTCTGCACCGCTTATATCCCTCTCCAGGCTGAATTTATGACCTTTCTGTCAGCTGCTTCTTTAATGCATAAGGCTAAATATCAGGAACATGATTCAGACACTCAAGCGCTTAAATGCCTACTACCACTAGGACCATGCTGGGTGGCTGACAGTCAGCGTGAGATATTATAATTTACAGTCTAGCATTGCGGGTGTCAGGTACCTCACTGAGCAGCTGGCATGCTTCATGCCATCTTTCCCTCTTATATTATATGTAAAAAAGTAAGGTGCAGTGTGTCAGATCCCAATAGAAGTATGGTGTGAAATAAGCAGTACTTTATTTATATATATATATATTTTTTTTAATGAATGACTTTTCCTTTTCCATTTTTGTGGGAATTGTTTTGTTCATCAAATATTAATCTATTACATAAAAGGAACTGTTGTAAACATTTTTCAGGATCTTTATGGAATCAGGCATGTTAAAAGGTTTGCTATTAATAAGATATAAAACCTAAAATTCCCCAGACCTTGCAGCCTTTAGGAAAACAGTTTGTGTCTACCGGTACAAACGCAGACTGCAGCAGCGCCCGTTCCCCACTGCAGGCGGAAGGATCGTGGCAGCCGCACACTCCTCCTGAGATTTGAAGGGCAGGGGGTATCTCAAATGTGGGCCTGGACTGTTCTCTCATGCTTTTAGATCCAGCCCCCTTGTGGACATCTGCTGCCAGAAGCTGCTGCAGAAGGTGCTTCCCACTGTCACAGCTGACAACACTCCCTGGGCGCCCACTCAAGGTTTCTGCAGGGGCGCGTTGCCTGCGGTTGTCGCAGCACTACACCATCTCATTGCTGAGCCGGGCAGGTTCTTGTCTCCTTGGCCGTGCTGAAACCAGGCTGCCCTCTGAGCAATGAGGAAAGAAGCATCTTCTCCCCCAACTTGCCTTACTTTCTCCCTGGGCATCAAAGGGGAGATGCAGCCATGTCCGTGGTTTGTGGGGATCCCTCGTGAAAACAATTTCTTCAAGTTCTGAGCTGACTCCTCACTTGGATTCAGACCCAAGTCCATGGGAGTGGTCAGAAGACCACTATCTTATACAGATGTTGGTCCCATTTTGTTGTTCTCTGAACCTTCAACTCATGCCTTCCTCTGCACATGCTATTACAACTCTGCCTTAATTCTCTTTCAGTGGGAAAAATGCTAAACCAAGTGAAGCACCATATAAATACAGAGAATCCCAAAGCGTGGATTTCATATGCACTCAAGGTTCAGTTAAAGCGCAATTTAAGACCACAGTTGCACCCACATGCATTTAAAAATTACACAAAATTTCCGCTGGGCACCATATTTCAAAAAGCATGATTTATTAAAAGAAATACTCCTTGATCAAATAAATTTGGAACATGCCGCATTATAAATGGCCTCTTGGGGATTTGTAATGCACAAGACACACCTGGGTCGTAGAACTGGTGCATAAAGAAAATCATTTGACATTGCCTAAACCAGCTTTTAAATTTATTTGACAATAGGAATCCTTTTTATTATTTTTATTATTATTATTTTTTTTTTTTTTGAGACAGAGTCTTGCTCTTTTGCCCTGGTTAGAGTGCCATGGCGTCAGCCTAGCTCACAGCAACCTCAAACTCCTGGGCTTAAGCAGTCCTTCTGCCTCAGCCTCCCGAGTAGCTGGGACTACAGGCATGTGCCACCATGCCCGGCTAATTTTTTTCTATATATATTTTTAGCTGTCCAAATCATTTCTTTTTATTTTTAGTAGAGACGGGGGTCTCACTCTTGCACAGGCTGGTCTCGAACTTCTGACCTCGAGCGATCCTCCCACCTCGGCCTCCCAGAGTGCTAGGATTACAGGCATGAGCCACCACACCCAGCCTGTTTTTATTATATTTTTCATAATGTCTAGTTCCTGAGGAACCTATATTCCACAGAACAGAATTTGACAAAAACAGTAAGTACCTGAAGAAATTCCACACCCCTATTTTTAACAAAAACTTCTTACCATTACTTACTGAATTAACTTAAGAAAGTCTAGTTCAGCCTTTGGAGTCATTCGCTTTCTTTCTAAATTAGCATCCAACCAGTTTCCACGGTATGATGCAGCGTGAAGCAATGGCTGCCAGAGCAGTCAGGGGCTCCAGCAAAGCCTCTGGCAGGGCTGGTGTGGAGCCAGGGTCTTGGCCCCCACAAAGGGTGCCCCTGCCATGATTGCAGGATGTGGGGATGTGGAGAAAGGTGTAATGTTGCAAGATCATGCCACCTCCAAGGGAAACTGATAAGCTGGGTGCAGTGGCTCATTTGTAATCCTAGCACTCTAGGAGGCCCAAGCGGGAGGATCACTTGAGCTCAGGAGTTCGAGACCAGCCTGAGCCAGAAGGAGACCCTGTCTCTACTAAAAATAAGCCGGGCATTTTGGCATGTACCTGTAGTCCCAGCTACTCGGGAGGCTGAGGCAGGGGGATCACTTGAGTACAGGAGTTTGAGGGTGCAGTGAGCTATCACAATGCCACAGCACTCTAGCCGGGGCAACAGAGAGAGACTCTTGTCTCAAAAAAAAGAGGGGGAAACTGATAGACCAGTTTTAGGTGAAATCTTCTAATTTTTAAATGTTGACAATCATATTTTATTTTTAAAAAGGAGAAAGGAAGACATCTTATATGGATGTATCCCACCACTACCACCAGAAATACATTTTGAAAATGCTTTTGGGTGGAATCTCACCCATGGGTTACTAGTTGCATTCTCCTATCTAGGCTCAAGGGATTGGGAATCCAGAGGGATGGGTAGAGGAGAAAAGAAAATTAGAGCTGTGTTCTTAAATTCTGCTCACTTTTAACTGTCGCATGTAGCCTCCTTATTAAAGTAAATGACATAGTGCTTGTCATTATTTTATTACATGCATCAGTTTATAATTTATCTCCAGTGAAAGGAAGACTTATAAAGTAGTTGTTCACAGGCACTTTGACTCTCATGTGAAATGTTTTTATCTGTTAAAGTTAAATAATCAATGTTTTATACTATACTCCCTCTGGGGATATTAAAGATTAATTTTGGAGGGACCAAAATTTTCAAGAAATAGAATTTAGTGATAAACTCAGCAATCATGTTATTATTTTAAATGGCTGAATCCTAATATATTGTCATCAAGGATAAAAAGATCTTATTTTAGAGAATTGTACAATTCAAGGAAGGTTCCAATATTGGTTTGAGTCATCCGGGAATTATTTAAAGCCCTGGCAGAAAATGTGCATCAAAGGCAATTACCTCTCAATGGTCCATATGGGGCTATGCTTGACAATATTTTCACTGTGGATTGTTTGTTTCCACTCTGCCATTCAGCTCTGTACTCTGCCCCCAGAGAGTTCAGCCAATCTATATGTATATGTATGTGTGTGCATATGTATACACAAACACGCATGTATGCATACTCAGATGTGTTATATACACGCATATGTATGTATATTTGTGTTACATATAATACATATATTTCATAAAAATAATTTTATTTGACTTTGACATGAGTTATATATCAAATCATAGGACCTGTGCTCATGTCAAAATGACATTCTAGATTAATTGCCATTTTTCATTAGCATACAGCTTACAATAGACTCTGATAACCTGTATAATGTATCTGTTTTACTTTTTTCTTTTAGAGAAAGTCAATAAAAAAAATCCTTTAAAAAACTAACTTTTATTAAGGTGGTTTGTTTTATATGATAGGCCGATTTTGCTACATTTTATTTGTTATCCTATTTTATAAAAGATGTATGCCTGACAAGCTAACTATAATTTTATATTTTATAAATTGCATTATAGTTTTTGAGATTGTGGTGGTTAATTTTAGAGAAATGGTTTCCTTGTAATGAGAATAAATACACTCTGAATATATCTGTTTTAAGAGCCTAGATTTCACCAAATGAATTTATTGAAGTGGGACACAAAGGTATTAGATAAATACTTGAACTGTTATGGTAATTTTTGCCCTTGATTTAATGATTCTTCAATTTATTCTCTGTTTTCTCTACAATTTAAGGAAAAAGATTTTTGAAAGAGCAACAATCATCAACATTCCCTATCTTCTCTTCGGGGGAATAAAGAGTTTTGTTTTGTTTTTGTTTTTGTTTTTTTCAATCTAGAAGACATCAAAGAAGCAGTCAGGCAAGGAGAAAAGAAGGGCTGGCACAGTTAAGAAAGGATGGGAAGAGGCAGATTTTTGGCAGAACTGAATGTGTTAATCTGCAGTGAAATTAGCGATTTAAAAAAGTATTTCTCAGCTGCACATCTGAAAAAAAAATTTATGGGTCTAATTTTCCTTTGGAAATTTAAAATGTTACAAACTCGTAAGATATAACTATCCAAGTTTTTCCACCCCACACTCACCATGCCCATAGAAAGGAGTGGGAATTATGTATGGATGTAAATGGGATGACTACTGCAAAGAATTTAGAAACATTTCAATAAACATACTTGCAAATATTTTCGGTATTTTAAAAAAGTAGGACACATATGTTAAACTCAAGGGAAGAGGGCCTAAAAGGGAATCTCCAAGTGCACAGTTTGCTTCTATATTTGTGTGAACCATTTGGTTAAGTATTTTACAAAATATCTACACTTTATTTTCCAGTCCTTCTGGAATTTTCAAAATACTGTATATCCTACAATAGACTTTTCAACATATGTGTAAGCTGTAGTGTGAAAATAATTGTGGAAATAATTCTAGATCTATATAATTCCACAACCTACTTGCCTTGAATTGGCTGCATGTGTTTTTCATGTAAGTATGCATAGAAAATGTTGAAGTGTTTCACACAAAACTCGTTCAGATCTAAAAGCATCTCTGCGATTGGTGAGGCTTTGCCAACCCCCAGGAAATTAGCAAAGATAACATTTAATAACATCAACCAAAAGAGCTCTTACTTTGTCAGATTTCTCTAAAATGCTTAAAAATTTGAGTGAAATATAGAGTTGTTTAGTTCAAACACTCACCCCTTAAGATGTTTGATAGTAGGAAATGCTCTGCATATTTGGGTTTTTAAAAAATTAATCAGTTAATGACCTTTCTAGAAAAAACAGAAAGATTGCCAGGGAGTGGCTCTTTTCCATTCCACCCTCTGTTAGGAAAAGTCTTTCTCAGTTTCTGAGGTCCTCTTCTACCTCTGTTCCCAAAAGTTGCTAAGAATGGTATTTAAAATAGCCAAGGCTTCTTTTTTTTAGCCTTCTTTTCCCTAAATCTCCTCCTCCTCTATCTTTTTTTTTTTTTTACCCATTTAAGATGTTACAAAAATTATTAAAGAAAAAACTAGCACTCAGCAGAACTATACACATGTGGGTGCTAAATAAATACTTTTGATGATGACGAATGTTGGCAATTCTCCATGGAAGAAAGACCTTACACAAAAGATGTTATAATTATTATGTTTAAATGATTATGCTGTAATTATTATGTTAAAAATCTCCCATGCTCTCAAAGCTGCTCAGCGGTGGCAGGGCTGTGACATCCCCATTAAACCTCATCTATTGCTAAGGCACTTGCCACCTTTGCACACCACGTAAAGACAGGGGCCTGGGCAAAGCTAGAGCAAACCTGAGCAAGGGAGAGATTTCCTGGGGGGGCTCTGCCCTCTGCTTTTTCTTTTCTCCGCTCCCGACCCTTAAAGATACCATTTTCTAAATCTGCTCCAAGGTTTTATTTTTTTCTTAACCACTTGCTATAAAAGATCTTGGCAAATTCATTCACTCCAAGTTTAAATGAGACTCAAAATGTTGCCTACCTTTCCTGGGTTAATTAATTTTTTACAGGAAAGATGATAAAAGTTAAATAAATGCAATTTTTACCATTAGATGAGGTTTCCCTGGGGAAAAGCTTGGGTTTCTGGGCCTGATAGTTGGTGATTTCCCGCAGTTCAGAAATGCAAACACCTACAAGCAAACATAATATTCCACCGAGGTATCCTTTCTTATTTTGCTTTTTTGGGACCCTCTATTGCTTCCTAGATTGAGAACAACAGGCAGGCTGGATGACTTTCATGGACTCTTGCATGCACGTTGATCTTTTACCATCCTCAGAGTCTTCTCCAGAATTGCAGCAAAGGCTGAGCTCAGCCAGGTTTTCAGTTTTAACTAAGGCAGCAAATATTTGAGAGTGAACCCTCCTCTCTTTGCAGACATATGGCAGGATTTCCAAAATGTGTCTGGATGACGACGCTTTGAGGTTATCTAGGATACATCAAAGTGTCATTTATTCTTGAGAATTCAAAATTCACTAATAGCCTTAATTTTTATTCATGTTAATATGATTTTGAAGAGAACACAAGAAGAGCTTCAATTTTGAACGATGTGGATTCACTGCCTTTATTTCTGACCTCAACAACCAGGTTAATCCAGTGGTGGGCCCCCAGGTTTAGAGTCATGGGTGATAGACCCTGATTCAAACACAACTCAGACTTACCCTGGTGAAATACAAAGACCACATCACACTTCCTGGCATGTGGATGGTGCCTAACAGTAAATACTCCTACCAATGATCGCCTTTAATAGTCAACATCAAATTTATGAAATTCTTTCCTGAAGACAGGAGACAAGTGGGATCAGGGAGTAGGGTGGTGTTGAGGGTGGCACAACAATAACCTGTTGAGGGACTTTTAGTGAGCATGTTCCAACAGAAGGGAGTGACACAAGAGCTAAAAGACAAGTTCACAAACCAAAGTTGGAGGATTTGGGATTAATTGAAATCCTCAAGTGGCGCGTGGTAAGTGACTGCCTATTTAGAGCCAACAGATAGTTTTCCGTGAGGGTAAGGAAGCGAAAAATCCCATACGAAGGTAGTGAGATGTTAAATTCTAATTAGAAGTGTTAATTAAAAAAAAAATTCCAATTTCATCAGTGAGAGTGCTTTTGTTGTTCCAATTCTCTTTGCTACAGTGAATCCTAAGTATCCTGATTCACTTTGTTCCAATATTATTTACCACTTCTATAAGGTAGAGAAAAGTTGACTCTGGCTGTAGGAGCATGGAAAATCAGAGTTCCCTCCCCAGTGCTGCCATGATAAGAAGCCTATTGGCATTTTCAAGGAAAAGTCCTATTTTTCAGGGTTTCATACTCAGGCATAGGAATTCAGTGTGTCTCAAAATGTAGCAAAACCAGTGTGGGACTCTCAGGAAGAAAAGTATTTGTGTAATTCTTCTTCACAACATCCCTTTGTCAATGTTTTCTGGTTTTTATACCTTCAAAAAATCCAATAAATTTCCCAAATTGAGATTATTTTGTAGTGTGTATAAAGTTAACTATGAAGTGATAATACCATTTAACATGACATTTTTCAGACCATTAATCCAGAAGAAGGGTTAAACTCTTCAAATGAGCATACAAATATGAGCTGCCTGAAATTGTGTTTAAAATTAAACATTAAATTAAATGTAATCCTAAATGTTTTCTATTATGCTTTCCACTTAGCTCGGATAGTTTCAAATTTCACATTAAACATTTTAAAAGACTTTGTTGTATACACTATTTAAAGGGTGTATCAAATAAAAACCTCAAGCATAGGAGGGCCTATTTAGTAAAACGTACAGTATCATGTTTTTACATCAAATACTTATTTAACCATAGTAGTTATTTAAAACCATTGTAGTCAATATGACATATTTTTAGGAAATATTGATATGCCTCTATTTATTTAACCACATGATTTTTCCAGAATACATAATGTCCTTTCATCCATTTTTAGAGTGGTTCTTTCAACACTAATATATTGTAAAAAGAGAGGCTATAGTTAAAAAGGTCAAAGATACTATGTTTAAATCACTAAAAGCCACCATTTCTACAGTGTGGCTCTTTAAAATCATCTTGCTATTCTGTACAATATGTAAAAAAAAAAAACATGAAATTTTATTTGCAAATTATTATGGAGTATATATAAAGTAACCCAAAGAAAATAGAAGCTAGGTACCATTTGTTCCAGCTCTTTGTTGTATCCTACAAGCATATTCCCACCTTTGCCATAATTCTTGGTGGGAGAGAAACCCCTCTCATTCTTCCATGCTGTCTCTTGTCTACTGAAAGCCCCCAGGTACACCAACTCGCTCCACCCTGCCAGACCCACCCCAACCCAAGGACAAGGGTAGGCACTTCCATTTCCAGATTCAACACCAAAATATAACTGCCCTAGATTCCATTTTTCTTTTTTAGTTCTTTTTCGTGTAACAGACCAGAAAAAGTCCAAATTTAGTTTTTTGATTTTGTGGAAGTAGAATTTTCAGGGGTCAGGACAGATCAGTGAGGCCCTAGATTTGCACAGTTTCAGAACATCTCAACCTGTATCATATACGGTAGATTCCGTATGTTAGAAAATAAGACAATTAATTCAGTCATTAATTTCTGTTTGTTTTTATTCATCACTAATCATCATCTTTCAAATATATTTTGGAAGCCTCTCAGATTCTAAAATTGTTAATATGCCTCTTTATCCAGGATTAAAATCATCAACATTTTAATTGTTGGAACTCAAATACCTCTGGGAACAAAGATGGAACTACTTTTTTGATCAGAATCCCTGGGTGCAGGAGGCTCCCTGCCACTGTGGCTGTTGGCAGGTGCCAGGGCTTGGTGGGTGATGGGCAGGCTGATCTACATGCTACAGGAAGATGGTTTGCTGGTCTTGCTTCCAAAAGGGAAGAAAAATTAAGAGAAGAGAGAAAGAAGAAGATAGAGCAAAAAGCCAGGAAAAATAAATGGCAGGAGGCTAGAATTTGGTGTAGAAACAGTGGAAATCCCCTTGTGGAGAAGTGACCAGAAATTATAATTGTGCTAATTGTTTCCTGCACATCTAGGATATCAATGTCTTCCACCCAGGCCCCAGTAGAGCTTACTAGACTCCTGGAAGTTTTACCTGCAGGAGGATGTGGTGGGACTCAGAAGGGCTGGGTTCTGTGTTTAAACGAGTGTGGGGTGTAGTACAGAACAGGAATTGGGCACCAAAGGATAATAAGGAATCTGGTACCCCGCAGGTAAGGGAAGCTACATTGGTGTAAACCTCTTACACATTTACAGAAGTCTAGAGGACGCTGACACAGACCATATTATTGGAAAGTAGAATTCAAGCCAATGTTACATTACTATTAAGAGATAAATGGCTCCAGATTATATTTCTTATTGGAAAAAAACGATCATTATATATAAAGAAATTTTGATGAAGGTAATTTTACAAACATCACATATATTGATTTTATCACAGTATTTGACAAGGTATTATAAATGTGTACATATGTATATGTGTGTGCATATATAGAGTATATATATGTGTGTAAATATATATATAGATAGATTTGAATAAAGATAGATAATAGGAGATAACATGTTAGAAAATGAGGAAAATTTTCATGATTTTTCAGAGGGTCCAAGGAAAGCAAAGGGAAAAGATTTGCAAAGAATTCAATTAGACAGAAAGAGAGAGAGAGAGAGAGAGAGAGAGAGAGAGAGAGAAGGGAAGGAAGGAAAAATACCTAAGGCTGGCACCCTTAGCTGAATTTGAATCTGGCAGACTGAACTTAGTGAGTTAAGTCTCTTAGAAGGATTTTATTGGGCAACTCACACCTGTACGTCAATCTAGGGAATATTATCTTGTCAACTAGAGCAACTAACTAATAACTAAATAGTAAGTAACATTTTTTAAGCATTTTTAATAGGCCGCATACAAGTTCATTTTATTCTCATCAGAGACCTCTTAGGTAGGTACTGTGAATATTACCACACTCAAATTAGGAAACTAAATAACAAAGAAGTTAAACAATTTGCTGAATATCACACAGTAAGTGGTGAAGCTGGGATTTGAACCCCAATTATGTCCAGATTCCACCTTCTAAATCAATATGCAATATTGCCTCCCTAACAAGAACAATAAATGTCTACAAAGGCATGTCTTATGAGGAAGTGTCGAGGGATCTAAAACTGTTTAGCCTGGAAAATAAAAGGCTTTGGGGGAAAAGAAGGAAAATAACATAAGAGTAAAAACAAATATTTTCTGATACACACTGGAAATCAGACCTTCTGAGGATTAGCACAGGATTAGCTCCTTACTATTGATGTGATGCTCAAACTGTGTAACACCTTTGAACTTGAAACCCTCTGAAAAGTCTTAACCAATAGCAAACTGCCTGAGCCCTAAAATATAGAAAAGGAGAGAGAACAATGTAAGACATCACAGGTATCATCCTCAAGAATTATAGGAGAGAACTTCTCCTAATGGGAAAATAAAACTAAGTTTAAATGGTTTCATACATCATCAAAAATCTGAAAAGTGGCATTGTGTTTATATGTTTTGCTCTCCCAAGTACTCAAAATGTGTGTAGGAGTCCAAAAAGTCAAGGCACTTCTGGATGATTTGCAGGATTTCTGGGCATCTGGGACTGAGGGTGATTGTCCTTGGTGTATTGGTCAAGGTGATAGTGGCCTAGAGGCTTCTAGCTACATGCTGAACTTGATGTACTGCATCAGTTTTACCTATTACTATCAATCCACCCTATGCAAAACCACCCAGAAAACTTTATTGCTTCCAGCTTCCTAGTTCTGATCCCTGTCCTCTCAGAAGGAGAGGATGATGCATTCCCTATTTTGGCTACCATATTGTCAGACCCTCTTTCCTCATCTCTTATGAAAACTGCTTTTATGAGAGTCCGATGTCTAATAGAAATACCTACAGCTTAGTGAGAATGCAAGAAGATTTGTTACTTTTCTCATTAATGATCACACTTTACAAAGAATCTTAAGTAGCTGTGGAATGAAAACATTTTAAGTGGAAGAAATATCTTAAGCAGGGATTTCTAAATCAAAGTGACCATGTGTGTGTTTGCACAGGCATACCAGAAAAGTGCTTTAGTTTACCAGTCATAAGTTTGAACATATGTATATTTTCATTCCATTTTTATTTTAATTCAGGTTTAGCCTTTAAAGCAGATGTTTAGAAAAGCAAATATGTACTGAAAAGTTTTCTAGTGGTGTTAGGACCAGGATTCACATCAGAAGTGAAAGGATCTTGAGGAATACTAGGCACAGATTTTGACAACCCAAATGTGGAAGGACCACACAAAGCCATGCTAAACCACCAACTAAACATGGTAGATTGAACACATTCATTTATCAATGCTCCTTCCTCCAACTCAGTGTAATGATATTAAAGGAAGTGGAGATAAAAAGGTATAAACCAACAGGACCAAAGACAGCAATGGTTTTAAGATGTTAACAATTGGAATGCAATTGGAGAAGAGAAAAATAGAGACAGATGAAATGTTAATGCCTGCAGAGGGCGTTACTAATGAGAAGCCAATTCTTGTTGCAGAAACTGGAGCTTGGGTATTAAGAATTTCAGAAAGGATTCTGAGGATTGGCTGAAAATGCAATTATAAAGCAGCGAGAGAGCAGATCTTCTTCTTCAACCAGGGTGGTGAGCAGCCACCTGGGAGAGGGGAGTTCATTCCTCTGGGAAATTCATTTGAAGAACATCTGGACTTGGGTACCATGAAGAACAAGGGAGGGTCAGGATGAGGCACAGGACTGAACCAAAGAGATGAAGTGAGTCTATGCCCATCAGTCAGTTTGCTGATCTTTCCCAACCCAGCTCCTAATACCCTGCGTCCAGTCACCCTCTCCCTCAAGGCAGGGATTATGGGACTCTCCTGCACAGAGTCTGAATGTCTCCAGAGAAAAGTTCCACAGATATCAATGGCTGTGTGTTCTTCCAAAAATGGTCCATCCAATCACTCTAAGTGAAACACCAATAGACCAGCCCATCATAAAGACAGTGTGTCCAGTCGCCATTTCAATACCTTATTTCTGAACATTAATAACTAGCCAAGGATCTTTGAGAAAACCTTCAAAGTAAAACGCCAAAAATAAGGGAGTAAAATTCAGAAAAAGAGATAAATGTAAATCAGGAAAAAATAGACACTGTCTTGGATAGGAAACAATGCCTTAAAAATCTACAATATTCTAAGAGTAACAGGAAAAGATATATCCATGAAATATGAAAAGGGGGTAATAGAAATTTGGGATGAGCTCATGGGAATAAATATGATGAGTTTTACAAAGCAAGAGAATAATTTGAAGAGTAATTCACTTAAATTCCAGAAGACAAAACAAAAGAAAAAATAAAGATTGATAACAGGAGCTATAACATGTCAGAAAATGAGAAAAAATTATGATGGTTTTTGAGAGAGACCAGAGAAACCAAAGGGAAAAGATTTGCAAAAAATTAAATCAAGAATATTTCAAACTACACATGTTTCTGGATTGAAAGTGACCACTGAGAAGCCAGCACCATGTAAGAAAAACATTTTTGCTAAGGCATACTTATGGTCAAATTTAAGAATCTATTAATATGACACACACAAAAAAATCCTTAAAAATTTCAAAGCAAAAATAAATATCATATATAAAAGACAAGGAAACATAATGGCAATGAATTAAATAGCAACACAAGAATCCATAAAACTGACTAAATTATCTTTAAAATTTTGGAGAAAATGAATTTCACCCTATAATTTTATCATCATCCCAAGTGCTATTTAATTGTGAGGACAGAATAAAGTCCTCTTGAGACTACAGTCTCAAATATATATGTATACCACTGTAGATTCTTTCTTGCCAAACGATTGGGGATATGTCCTTCACCAGAGTAAATTAAAAAACAGAAAAAAACATGAGATCCATTCAACACAAGAAAGAGGAGAAATGATTTTCCAGAATGTAAACAAAGGAAAGCTACAATGGTTGGTAACAGGCCAAGAGAGCATCCAGGTCAATTCGGAGCAGGAGGATGAAAAGCTGTGAGAGAAAGTGTTCCAGGCAATAATAACAAAAACAAAGAGGAGAGGAAGGGAGGGAATGGGGAAAGAGTGAATTATTACATGATGTGTTGAATATAAATGAGAAGAGTTTTACAGAGCTGCAGAATTTGTGCAAATTCATGATTTAAGCGGTAAAAAACATAAGCAAATGAAAAATCTAGCCATTGTTAATTATAGGAAAAGAAAACATTTGCAAAAAAAGAAGAAATGTAGTAAGTGTATATTACTTAGCTAAGCAATGAAAATACATATTCATAATAAGGTCAAAACTGAATATTGTTTTAAACAGAAATTTTATTGTAGCTATTATGCTTCTGAGGGTAAGAGGAGGTAGAGTAGTGTTATGTAAAATCCTCATTGTTTTACATAATAGGAAGATTTGTCTCCTCCCCACATCAGAAGAAAAAATACTGGACTAAGTCACATGACTGTGTTTTTGCAACACTCATGCAAATATAACACGCATGTGCAACTGTTTCAACATTATTTTAGAGAAAGACATTTCAGGTTTGAACTTTGTTTCTAAAGGTTTTGTTGAAATAAGTAATACTGGTAACAATATTATGTACTATGGAAAATAGATTTAAAGGCACACATGCGTGCAACATTGTTGATATCCACACTCTGTATGAGATACGTTTATGCAGTCAGCCATTGGAATACTAGATCAATCCTATAGAAAAGCTTCAAGGAGCAATTTATCAGCAACATGATCCTGGGTGCACCTAGCAACCTACAGTTGTAACCATCTTCCTCAGGTGTTTTTCATACTTAGAGCCACCTTTGTGTACCTTGGATTTATGCCAAGGTAATTCCATGAGGTGGTTTTAAAACCTTTCCCAGTGAAGCCTGCTGGGCTGTCTGCAGAAAATGATTCATAGGTCATTTGCACTCTTTATGTGTAGACGGAACAACTTTCTTTTAAAGGCATTTGCTTATATTTATCCTTTTGGAAGTTCATATGCCAATTTTCTGCCCACTGACACAGGCCTTTGAAATATTTCTGCAGCTGGCATTTCACTGTCTGGCATTTCAGTCACTGTGAACTCACTCACCAGATCATTTATAACACTTTAAAATGAGGCCAGTACCCACACCAAGCTTTGGAAAAATTCACTACTTAATAACAATAAAGAAATACTGTCCTGCACCTACCCCCTGCTTACTGTCTCTAAACTAGGTCCCTATGCATGCCAAATGAGACTGCCCAAGCCTATGGTGGTGCTTTGATCAACTTAAAATAAGTTTATGGATTCAAATCATGTTCATGTTTTGGGTAATCCTTTATTTTTCAATCTGGACTGCAGTAGGCCATCTTAGTATTATTACTTATTACTGTAACTCTCGTTTGCATGTGACAGAAACTCAACCCAAACTGCTTGAATAAAAAGGTGGAACTATCGCATGGATTTAAAAGTATTTCATAGAAACCAAAAGCAGGAGTGAAGACTGTACTTGAGAATGACTGAAACAGACAATCTTTACCCCATTGTTTCCATTTTCTTTTGTGTACTGTTTTTATTTTTCTTTTGAGAAAGTCATTTTGGCTTTTTTGGCTCATACCGCAGAATTTCTTTTCATTTCTTTTTCATGTTGGTCAAACTCATAGGAGAAAAATATAGCATCACATTTTGTTTTGACTGGCATTTTTGTTAATAGTGAAGGTGAGCCTATCTGCTCACTCGTCTTTATTTTTGCTATTTATAGTTATTTGTAAATTGCCCTTCTCTTACTTAGGCTATTTATTCAGCAGGGGTATTCATAATTTTAATTCCTTTTTAAAAGTTATTTATGTTTCCAGGATATTAACCCCTTTCTGTGATACATATTCGTAGCTTGTTATTTGTCTCTTTAGCATTCTATGTGATATTCTTTATAAAATTTTTTTGATGTTTCCATTTTTTTAAGTTGTCAACTTTTGCATCATTTTCAGAAAGTTCAGTGATTAAACAGATATTATTCTATATTGTACTTTAATAATTCTGATTTTTACAAATATTTAAATAGAAGATGTATCTAGAATTTACAATGTAAGATATGAGGTAGATAGAGATCTCTTTCTCAGTTATTTTGCTACTTGTATTGAGTACTCCCTCCTTTGAGAAGCAACTTTAGCATATTTACATACACGAGTGAACATGCACACACAGAGGCAGAATTTAGTCTGGGGTGCCACATGAAATAACTACCCAAAAGCTTAGTGGCACAAAATAAGCATTCCTCATGATGCCGTGGGTCAGAAATTCAGAACGGGCTTAGCTGGGTGGTTTGTTTGTCGCCACTCCTTGGGACCTGAGTGTGGTGGTTGGTGCTGGAGCACCCAATGCCAAGAGGTCGTCTTCTCTCCTTGCCTGGTGCCTCCGTGTTCCTGGCACTCATTTCCTCTCACAAAACATGGCATCTCTCCCTGCAGAGTTTCTCCATGGGGCTCAAGTGTCTCATCAGAGGACAGTCTCAGGGCAGTTCCAGTGCTCCAAGAGGCAGGAAAAGGAGGCCGTGGGCCCAGGACTGGCCGGTGTTGCTCCCTCCATATCTTACAGGGCAAAGCAATCGCTCAACCCACCTTTCTTCTCCACCCCCCAGATTCAAGAAGACAGGGAAATAGATGACATTTCACTCTGGAGATGGAGACTAGGCAATGTCCCATTACTAAAAAACTGTGTGCAATACAATATTCTGTGGCAACCATCTGTGGAAAATATTTTTGGGCACACACACAAAGATACACACGCACACTCACACAAACTGAACTTTATTCAGGAACAGGAATATAGTATGTTCTTCCTTTCATTTTATTATTTACTTAAAATGGCAACTATTGGATGTGAATCATGTGAGACCTCCTACCAGAGACAGCAGATAGAGTGGCAAACCTCGCAGAGCACAGCCTTTTGGAGCTGGAGGATTTCTGCAGTGTTCCTCAGTGAAACTTTTATTCCTGTGCTATTATACAATAATTTTTATATTAGTGTACTTTTATTTCTATAAAAACAAAAATGTTCTTGTAGAAGTAAATAAGTATTGCCTTATAAGGGCTATCTTGATTGCTGCTGTTGTGAATTGTCTGTCTTTTCCATTAAACTCAAATTGTTATTAATATATTAGACGCTTTTGCAGTCAATCATCATACCACTCAGGGTTCCAGCAAAAAAGAGAGGGCATATTCAAAGGGTTTAGGGAGGACAGTTTGATGGAATGACTATTTATAAAGGTGTGAGCTGGGTTAAGGGAAGTAGCAAAAGGTGTTCAGGGACCCAGGGATCAGAGAATTGGGGAAACCATTACCACTGCTAAGTCTGAAGGGATAAGGAGAGAACAAATCCAGAGAAAACTTGGGTCCATGAACAAAGATTTGCCTTTCAAGACTGTTACCACAGCAGCAACCTACAGCTAGAACCATAGCAGAGGGAGTAGGGGACATACCCCCGCTTCTCTTCCTTCTGACTGTCAGGTCTCATGCCAGCACATCCTATTAGTAATTCTAATCAGAAGCCAGAGGGCAGCATTGCCTAGGTGGTCGAATGGATTGCTTTTAGTCACAGGTGTACAGCTGATCAGAGAATGCCGTGAGTTGATCTGGGGAATGCAGGAGATGGAGAAACACCACCCAATACCCATATAACACTCATATTATTCCTAAATGTGTTAGAATCCACCCTCTATCATTTTCCAGGTAGATAGATGCAAACAATAAAAATTTTGCTTCTTCCATATGTCATAATAAAGATTAAAATAAAATTGAAATAATAATTATTCTAATGATAAACATGCATGCTTTTTAGTTTTGGGGTTAGCATCAATTCTATGAGTTAACTTTACATTTTATCTACATTTTATAGACTAGGTGCTACACAGTTCAGAGATGTTAAGTGACTACCCAAGATTATACTAGTTAGTAAAAGTTGGAGCAAGGAAATTAGTCTGGGGCTAGCTAATTCTAGAACCTCCTCTTAACCACTTTTCTATATGGCCTATTCTCAATTATTCCTGTCTAGTTGCATTTGATCAAGTCTTAAATAATTGTGGTGAAAATGAGAGCAGGCAGTCTGTTTTGTTACTCATTTAATAGTAGAGTCTTGAATGTTTCGCAGTAGACCATGATATGTGAGTTGAGAAAGATATGTTTGAAAATATTTAAGATGAACAATTCTATTTTATGTATATTACTAACCTTTTTAACAAATTCTTTGTCAAATTTGAAATTCACAGAGTCCATCAACCTCAATATGCATGTGATTCTCTCTTTTCCTTATTAAGTGACTAGGCATTCTTCCAATATCTGTTTTATCAGGCACTGTGCTAGGCATCAGGTCTCATGTAACATATAGCAGTGGAATACATAGAATTCACATCCTATTTTGAGCTTAGGAAATTATTTATCTCTCCTGATCTCAGTTTTCTTGGGTGAAAGATGAAGTTACCTTAAAGGCCACTTTAGGTCCAATGCCCTTTATTACTCTAGGGGCCTATGCATGTAAAAAAGAAATGAGTGAATTAATTTTTGGATAGCTCTCAACTAAAATTTGGAGGCCCTGATCTTTAGACGCATTCCAGACACCTCTCCTGTGCCTTATTCTTGTTAGTACTTAGCCTCTGAAATTTCATTTTGTTTACCCAGAAAATAAGGGAAAGCGACCTGATTTTATCATACATTCTTTTTAATTATGTATATACGAGCATCTGTTTTACATGCATACACACACACACACACACACACACACACACACACACACACACATACACCATATTTGACTATTATTCCAATATCTGTTTTTGTATTAACTAAACATCTAGTTTTTAAGGGCTGAAGTTATTACCACTCCCTGGGAATTACATTCAATTTCAAAAGGGACTCTGGGACCCATAAAACTCCTAAATATGGCAAGTAGTGATGTTTCAGTGCATGAATAGCTACCATGGGGATTCCAGACTATGCACACAGAAGCCGCATTTTCTTCCACCATTTTTAAATTTATCAAGACTTTTGTCAACAGAAACGTTTTTAATTCCTGTAACTATTCAATACAATAAGCTACTCTCCTATTTGGTTGTACAGTGTGATGTCATCATTTTAACTGTACCCTATGTTTGTGGTCTTCTGGAGGATGTGATATTCTCATAAGGAGAAAAAACATATTTAATTGCATGTACATTAATTTTAATTTTTTGATGCTGGAAGAACCAACACATCATCTCCTATTCTATCTGCCTGGAATGAGATAATTATATGTGAATCTATTTCATTTTTTTAACTCATACATTCTCTATAACTTCAGTGAAAAATGGGGAGAATGAAAGCTGCTGCTATTATAATAATCAGCATCTTCTAAGCAAAGTGTTATATACATATGACTAGGATGTGGGTGGGCTTTTTCTTTTTTTTTAAATGCAGATTATGATCTGGTTCACTTGATTTACAGTTAACCTTGTTTTAGACTTTTGCTACATATTAAATTGAAAGTAATGTGAAACCTGAAAACAATGAAAGTTCATCTTGTAGTGATACAGAGCATCACTGATGTTTCAGTTGCTCCTCTCCCACTGTTAGGGAAATAGGGTTGGGGACCTACTTTTCTGTTTCTGGTGTAAGTAACTGAAAGCATAGAATTATTTAGCATACAAAATCTTAATGGTGCAGTTCAGGATTTATTATGTAAAATGCTATTTTAAAATACTATACTTTAAAGTGGTTTGTTTTAATAGGTGAAAAAATCATTAAGCTTTAAAAGTATTTTGTTTGAAAATACGCAGTCTTTCCGTCTCAGCCATAAGTGGCTTTTTAAAATTTCCTTTCAAAAGGTGAAACTTAAAATATTATCCAATAGAATTTACTTTTGAGCCTTCATATCAGAAAAGCAAAATGAGGAAACATAATATGGCTTAATCCTTTTTCTTTTCTAAGGCACTGAGTTCATTCAGACTGTTACAACAACATGCCATAGACTGGGCAGCTTATAAACAATGGAAATTTATTTCTCACAGAGCCGAAGGCTAGAAGTTCAAGGTCAAGATGCTGGCAGATTTAGGGTCTGGTGAGGACCTGTTTCCTGGTTCTCAGGCAGCATTTTCTCTTCTCACTGAGTCCTCCCATGGCAGAAGCAATTTGACAAGGCAGCTCTCAGGGTGTCTTTAATAAGGACGCTAATCCCATTAGTATCCTAATGATCTAATCACCTCATTGCTTGGTGCTTAGGTTTCAATATATGAATTTTGGAGGGGCACAAACATTCAGATCATAGCAGCATTACCACATCTCTCTAATTTTCAGGATGCTTCATTTATTTTTTAATATTATATTGTCCCCTTTCTCCTCTCTAAGCAATCCTAGGGGATCCAATTGACATTAGGCTTTAGGAAGCTTGCATAATCTAGATGTAGTTGCTTTTGAAGCATGTGTTGTATTTTTCTACATTTGATTTTGATGGAAATGCCAGGCATTGTTCTCATGTGCTTTGTAACTACAATTTGTTTAATTATGATAACACACCTAAAAGGTAAGACCTATGATTATCCCGGTTTTACAGATAACAAAACTGAGACTCAGAATCGAAGTGACTTGTCCAAGGTTAAAACAATTAATAAGTAATAGGACCTCATTTGAATGCAGGCCGTCCAGCTTCAGCAACTGAGTGAGCGCTCAGGCAACCTGTAGGGCGTCTTGTCACTAAGTGCAATTACTATCCTCTCCACTAATATGTACTATCAATTTTCTCTTTTCTTCCACTAGACAAGCAAATATATTTCTTGTAGACAATTAAATTGCTTTTCTTTTTCTGTGATTTTTTTTAACTTCGTAGTATAATTATAGATAATACTTTTCATTTCTTAAGCATACCTGAGTTTGAGGCTTAGACCATGTCCTGAGTCATGGGTCTGCTGACTCTCCTTGTGGTTGAACGGCCCCAGTCCTTCCTGGAGCTCCAGTTTTCCTTGGCATTGCATGCCTACCCAACCTGTTGTTCCCCTAAGTCACTTTTCTTCTGAATTCTACCCTTGCCTCAGTCAACGTCCCTGTGATTAAGTTTTACTCAAATGTTTTCTTGAGGCCATTCATTGCTTCTAGTCACTGGAAGAAAATATAACGTTTTAGAGTAACTTTCATGGGAATAGGCATCAGGGGAGAGTGTGGATTCATAAGTCAAACCTTGGGCTTTGATTTGCACATCAGAAATCAGAAAAGTACGCTGAAGTCCACTTTTGCCAAGAGTAGGTGCACAATATGGGTTTAATAGATTTTTGAATTAAAATATTAGCCCTTCCAAGGGAAGCCATATTTAATTATATATAAGATTAAAATTAATGTAATATTCAGTTGTAGAGCACAAAAGAAGAGGAAAAGAATTAAGAAAGTTCTATTTTACAATAAACATAGGGCAACCTCATATGCTAATGTGAATTGTGCAGAACAGAAATATTAGGGAGTAGAATGCTGACACCCAGAAGGACTAGAATGATAGGGTAGTAGGATGACGGGGTAGTAGAATGATGGGGAGAGTAGAATGATGGGGTATTAGAATGATGGGAAGAGTAGAATGATGGGGTAGTAGAATGATGGAATAATAGAATGATGGGATAGTAGAATGATGGGATAGAAAAATGATAAGACTGTAGAACAATGGAATGGTAGAATAACAAGGTAGTAGCATGATGAGGTAGAAGAACGATGGAGTAGTGGAATGATGGGGTAGTTGAATAATGGGGATAGTAAAATGATGAAGTAGTAGAATGATGGGGTGGTAAAATCATGGGTATAGTAGAATGATGGGGATGGTAGAATGATGGGATAATAAATAATGAGGTAGTAAAATGATGGGGTGGTAGAACAGTGGGGTAGTGGAACTATGGGGTAGTAGAATGACATGATAGTAGAATGTGGATTACAGTTGGATACAGGCCTACACTCATATATATAAAACAGACCTGAATAATAGCCAACACTTGGCTCACAAGCCTGAGCTGTTATTTAGACTGTATTAAAAGTCTCAAATTTAAGTGTATAGAGTATCAGAAGAGGGAAAAGTTAGTGAATCTTTGCTATGAGGTTATGAGTTATACAATACTCCACAACTATCTTTTAGAAATAGCCCAGTCACAGTAGGCAAAGGTTATCAGGAATCACGACATCACACAAGTTCTGGAATGTAAGAAGTGCTGACAGAAAAAGGCCTAGCCAGCAGCCGTGAATCCCAAAGACAAAACTACCAGTGAGCAGGTCTTTTACTTGAAAGAGCTAAGGTTGGGGAGACAACAGGGAGCCAGGGTCTATAGAATCTATAGATTAATAACTGGGCAGGTTTGGGGACCAGGAGAAGGAGGACAAGCACCCGGGGGCTGATGGGGACAGGGTAATCTTTGTGGGCACCAACAGTCTGGCTATCAGAATCCCAACATATCAGAGATGGCAAGTTACCTGACGGGCCACAGCAATATCACGCTGATGGCACAGTAAGAAGGAAAGTGGAGTCCACAAGGGGATAAAGTTTGCCTCAAGCCTGGGCCCTGCCACCTGGGGCTGTGTGCCCTTAGGCAGATCACTTGATTCCTTTCTGTAAAATGGGAATGTAAGAGAAGACTTTTATGAGAAATAGCTAGAGAATACGTGTCATTATGCTTAGAATCGTGCCTGGAGTATAAATGCATAAGAGAATATGTATCATCATTATTATAAATAATAATTTTGGGGAAGGTTGGCACAGTTTAAATGTAGTTTAAATGTAGAAAGTGGAGGCAGCTGATTAGCTTAAGACATCAGCATTCCTTGGACAAATGCAAGAGGGAAGGAGTGAGCAAGATATTGAGAAGGTGAAGGATAGGGGACATAACAAGTAGGACAAAGGCAGGGCCCTATATAATTATTACAGCCAATAACAAATTCACAGTTGCCACTGTATTTAGAAATAAGGGTGCTGTATAAGACTTTCTTGTTGTTGAAATCATTTAATGCAATTCCCCTAATATTATATCAAATAGTTAGTGAAGCCTTATAGTCACACAAAGGCCTTCAAGCTGTGTGTGTGTGTGTAACTATGTGTCTGTATGCCTGGGTATACATCAAAGAAAGAGGGAGACTCCACATTTGGGTTGATGGGATAAAATCGAAACATTGCACAACAGAGAGTGAAAAGGGAAAAAAACAAAACAAAACTAATTTCTCTCTGTCAACAGCTTAGAGACAGCAAAGAGTTTGGGATTCTAAATCTCAGGGAATGAGCAGAAAATTTGGAAAAGGTATTATACATCAATATTATCTAGATCTGGAAAAAAAACAAGGCGAATCTAGCTAATATCTGGGCTATAATTAATTCAACAAATATTTATTAAGAGCATCCTCTGTGCTAGAAATTTTGTTCATTCTTTTAATTTTTAAGTTTTTAAAAAATGTATATGTTGAAAAATTATAGTTTATATTTATGGAGTACAAAATGATGTTATGATTTTTAATATAATGCAGAATGATTAAATCAAGCTAATTAACCTATCCATCCATCACCTCAAATATTTGACACATTTTTGTGATGAAAACATTTAAGATTCACTATCTTAGTGATAGTAAAAGGTACAGTACTCAATTATTAGCTATACTCACCATGTTGTGCAATAGATCTCAAAAAAAAATCAAACATTTTTTCTATCTAACTAAGGTTTTGTACCTTTTGATTATCATCTTCCCATTCCCCCACCTCTGGTAACCACCATTCTACTCACTGCTTCTATGAGTCTGATTGTTTTATATTCCACATACAAGTGAAAACAGGCCAAAACTGGTGGGTTGGCTTTATTACTTTTTTTTTTTTTTTTGCTATTAGGTTTTATTCTTTAATAATGTTACTTGTTTCTAAATTGTAGCATATATTTTCATTAATTCTGAAATCAGTCATTTCATTTGTTGTTAATTTCTCCCTCATATCACGAATTTTTCCTAAATGTTGTGCACAAATTTGCATCATATTTTTTCTTATAGCTTTTTCAGTTAATATATTCTGAACTTGAAAATGTGGTATCAATCAATAATAGAGGTGTCAATAGAAGATTATTTAATTTTGTATTTCTTAATTTTAGTCCTAGCTACTAAAGATTGTAAGCCTTAAAGTTTTAAACTTTTTCTTGAATTAGCTGTATATACAAATGTTTTCCTTCATTTTCATGAAGTGGAAGGAGATAGGTCATTGTGTTTGCTTTTTCTTAATTTCTGTATTCTGAAGGGGTACAGATTTAGGGTATGTTGATCAAATGAGCAAGGTGGGATATGTAAAATATAAAGAGGAGCTGTATATAAATTACAATATAAAATTATGAAGTTTGGGAACTGTAAAATGTACTGAATTTATATGGAACTCTCATTCTAGAAGTTGTCGCACAGGCTGAATTGGAAGCTTCATGTCTGCATGAAATTTCCTATATTTTTAATGTGTATGATGGACTTAATTTTTCTTGAATATTAAAGTTGGCTGATTGCTAAAAAAAAATGGATGAAAGAGTATTTTAGTCTGCCTAATGAAGGCAAGTTGACCAGATGATAAAATGCTTGAACTTTTACCTGAAGCATGGATGTGCATCTCTAAGATGAATAAGAGAGTAAAGGGGTATCCCACACTGAAGCAAAGGTGATTGAAAAGTTACTTTTCTAGAAATAGCAAAAGATGCAAAGATGGTGAGAAGGTGGAAAGTATTTGTGGCAAGAATAGCAATAAATGCTTTAGACTGTAAAGAATCTCTTGTTACATGATGAGGAATTTAAACCAAATTTCTTTGATGATGGTTAGCCTTGAAGGGTGCAGAGCAGGACAATATCTGATTATGCTACTGGATAAACTGTTGTTCTAGGAGATTGGGTTTTCATTGGTCAGGAAACTCCAAGTTATAATGTAAAAAAAAATTAGTTCATTTTCTGGAGTTTTAGTCTGCTGTAGATTCCTAGCTCCACTCCAAACCTTCCAAAGGATATTTTCTGGGAGCTGAACCTGAAATTCTGCACTCTCGGCAAACATGACAATTGTTTTTTCTGCACATGGTAAAGCTTGAGAATCATAGTCTTAGCACCATTCCACAGGAGCAACTCCGCAGCCATCACTAACCGGGCTGTCTGGAAAATGAGAGCAACAGAAGTTGCAAAGCTGAGATGTGAACAGGTGACATGATCAGATTTACCTACTGGAAGGATCACTGGAAGGTTAAAATGACATCAGCCTGGAGCTAGGGAGCAGAGTGGGTGGTAGAAATTGTCCATCGTGAGGGCTTGAGTGAGAAGAACATGTAAGTGTTTTACTTAAACATTCAAGACATTTCATTAATGATTACTCCATACTAGATGTTTTTAGAATGGAAAGAAAAGTTTATTTTATATTATTTTTAAAAATTTTAAAGTCATCCTGTTATTTATTAATTCGATACTGATTTATTTATAATTTTCTTAACTCTTATTTCAAAGCTTACAAAATATAACAAAGGAGAGATTTTTCTTAAGGCTTCTATAATCCTGGAGAATAATTTCTAGTTATTTTTATTAAAAACAATATGTTTATGTGTAATAGTGGCCAACCTTTAGTGAACTCTAACAAATTATGTTTCAAGGAATAAGCTAAACAGTTCAGTAATTAACATTAGTTCCTATTTTATGCTATTTTCATATAATAAGCCTCAATATTTTTAGGAAAATATGATTGTTACTTTAACGTGCTACTAAGACAATATATCATAAATAGCAACTCGGGAATTAACATTTAAAAAATCAATATTTAAGGAATAATTGGATGTTTCTAACAATTTTGCATTCTGAGAAGGAAAATATCCTTCAAGAAAAGCTAAGTATCAATTCAAGAAAACCTAAGGTATTTTTAAAAACACTATTTTTAAAGCTTGGATTGCTAAAACCATACAAGCACAGGAATGGATAGTGGTAAACCAACCATGGAGTGAGTGTGGGTTGGAGGGCACCCACTGAGGACGCTACAGTGTGAATAGCTGGACAGTCTGAATGTCTGGAGACAGGAGACCAACCCTGAGACTCCGCACAGTAAAAGGTCAGAGAGGAAACACCCTTCTCCCATAATGCTGGAGCCAAAAGAATAACATCGTCAGTGGATAAACTACAGGGGGATGGGAAACAGATCACACATACATGGAAGCTTCCCATATGAGAAAAGTAGAATTCATTATGTAGAAAAAGGATGCACAGTTTAATGAATTGAGGTGAGATAATTAGCTATATATTAAAAATAAAAATAAAGTAAAACCAGATCCCCAGTTCATATGACACAAATAAATCAAGATGGAATAAAGCAAATGTGAAAAGCTAATTTGTAAATTTTTAGAAGATTATATAAAAATAGCTCTATAGTGACATAGGGAATGATTTTTTTCAATAAGAAACAATAAAGCAAAATCAGTATAAGAATAATATCAAATAAGGTGACCACATTAAAAACAAAAAAATGTTTACCATCATCAAAGTATGCAGAAAGGTAAAAAAAAAAAAAAGAAACCGAGAAACTATATCTGCAACATATAACCTACAGAGGGTTCATTAGTTCAGTGATCAGAATATACACATACATTTTTTTAAAACTACAATTCAATAAGAAAAATTCCTTGCAGTCAACAGATGGCACAGGAATAGTCATTTCAGAAAAAAAGAAACATAAACAGCTAATAAACACATGCAAACAAATTTAGTCTTATTAGTAATCAAGTAAATTCACATTAAATACAGGTGGAGATAAAATTTTCCACCAACCAGGTTGGCAAAAACTGCAAAATTGGACAATACTCAGCGGAAAAACTATGAAGAAACAGAAACTTTTATACAGAACTAGAGGGAAGTCCCCTTGGTACAACCACTTTGAAAACTCTGGTATTAACTATAAAGTTGAACAAATATTAATACAAACCCCATAACTCAACAGCTTTATGCCTAGGCATACTTATACTCTAGAAAACTACATCAGTACACCTGGCCCTATAATACAATATTAAAGGTCTTGTTATTACTTAAATTTCATCTACTATAACTGCTACTTTTAAGCTATAGCTTTTAGTTCTCAGAGAATGCAGTTGATGATATTTAACTTTATTTTTTGCCACTTATTATTTTAATGAATTTTTTTCAGGATTGGTTTGATTAATTTAAGCACAAAAAGAAACCTTGAACTTTAATCACATCAGTTTTGGTTTAACCATATGCCATGTTACGCACTAGTAAAATTTATTTAAATTATTCATATGTACTTATTTTTCCAAAACAAATTTTCTTCCTTTCCTGTTTTTACACTCAAAACTGAATTTTAACCAGAGTAAATTTCTGGAAATTCATTATTATTTCCTCATTATGGGGACTTCATAATTTTCACAGAGATGTCAAAAAGTGATTTCATTGTAATCAAATTATCATGTAAGAACGCTTATGAAAACGCAGTTACACATCAGTTCCTAAGAATGAAGGCAGAGAGTTAAAGGCAGTTCTAAGGAAGCTTGCTAGCAGAGTAAAAATATGATGCTGATGTACGTTCATTCAACAACCAGTATTAGTTCTCATTTCATAATATTTACCTTAGAGATCTAAGTCACAATATTTTCTTTGAGTGAGATATCATTGTTAAACACACCGTAATGCGAAGTGTTGACATTTTATTGAAAACCACTCTATATTGCTAATCTGCTATGAAGATTGCTATGGCAGTAGGGAAAATCTGTCAAAATGTGTTGGACTATGTTCTGTCTTGGTAAAAAGGAATAACTTCTTGTAGTTCAGGCTCTTATTTAATTGCCAAATTGCCATTCCTACTTACCAATAAAAAATAGGTTATCTGTTTTATCCTTGGCCTTCTCCTAGTTGACTCCTATTTATCCTGTAGATTTCAGCTGGAATGTTCCTTCCTGCAAGAGACCTTCATTTTGCCCAAAGTTAATGTCAGACTTCTGATGTGTGCTCACTTTGTTGTCTGTCCTCTTCCTGCATACAGTTTTCACAGTTGGTGATTATATGTTTTACTTTCCCAGTAGTCTATATTCTATATAGTAAGTGGGTCCAAGTTTGTTTGTTTTTTGACTTTTCTGTATATATTGAATTTGCAATGTCACCTGTGTGAGATTGAGTTAATCACTTAAAATCATAATGTGCATTTTTTTTTATGGAAACTTGGGCAGTTGAATGGGACAAAGTATGAGACCTCATAAAACTTAAATCCATTAACTATTTTTGAATAGTTTCCTAATTCTATGTAGACTTTAAGAAATTGAAAAGCTGAAATGAATTATTTATCTGGAAGCACAGGTAAATTATAACAGGTTTGCAAATAGTTTTCTATACTCAGTGTAGCCAATAAATGTGTTTATTCACCTTGCATTTCACTGTGCACAACAGGAACAACTCCTGCCCTGAGAATTTACAGCTGAGAAAAGAATAAAAAGCTACAAACACAAATAACTTCAAGTTTGTTAAGTGAAATGTCTAACTTGTTAAAAGACATACTGAGTATTTTATCCAAAGGTGGTGCTGTTGCTTTCTGCTGGAGTTATGCCAAGTTCCATGAAGAAGTATCTGCAATATGTTTGGAAGAACAGGGAGAATAAAAAATAGTCAAAGAAGACACAAGATGGCATTAAAAGTAGAGGAAATAGCACTGTCAAAGCCAGTGGAAATGTGCTTAGGTACTGACTAGTAGGCCAGTTGGAATCACTAGGGATGAAAGCATGAGGCAGAAAAGGACTCTAATGGTGGAGCAGTCATTTCATCTCTAACATGCTATCCTAGGTGGGGAGCCTCCGCAAGGAAAGAAGGAAGGAAAGTTTTTATTTTCTAAATCCATAGCACACTCTTCATTTCTCCTGATGCACCCACCCCTTGGAGCATGCCTCCCCTTAAGTCCTACTGAGTACAGTGTGTTCTATCTCTGGGTTATATGATAATGCAAAGGAAGGGAGGGAGGATTGAGTAACACTAGTCAATGTAGTTAATGTTGCCAAATGTTGGTATTAATACTTCGTATTCCACACAATAAAAATTAATGAGTTCTATATAAGTACCAGGAAGAGGAGAGCTATTAATAAAAATGTTAAAAATCAAAACACAGGTGAAAACTTTCATCAGAAATCAACAACAGTAACAACAGCAACTCAAGAAGCTCCCAGTCTCCTGGAAGAAATAGCTCTGTACACATGATCATAATGCAGGTGGTAAGTACTCTAACACTGTGAGTACACGGGTATACAGGTACAATAAGCATTGGAAACCCAAAGAAACTATAATATTTAAATAAATTTTAAATTCTGGTTTATGATTTAGTCTCTAAAAACCTGTTTACAACATGGATTTTCATTTCATAAAAATCTGGCCAAAATAACCTTTGTCTCAGAAGTAGCCATTACTTAAAATAAATACAAAAAAAAATGGCCTAATCCTTTAAAACTGCCGTACCCACTCCCAGGGCACAGACTGGTACCATCCACTGCCTGTTAGAGACCAGGCCACAGAGCTCCACACCCACACCTCAAGCCCCCTCCAGTCCATGGAAAAATTGTCTTCCATGAAACTTAGGAAGGCGGGGTGGGTGACGCACAGCAGGAGGTGAACTGCAGGTAAGCAAAGCTTCATCGGTATTTACAGCAGCTCCCCATCGCTAGCATCACCGCCTAAGCTCAGTCACAATCCCCACCCTGCCCCACATCCATAGAAAATTGTCTTCCCTGAAACTCTGGGCACCACTGCTTTAAAAAGTCAAGTTAAAGTATGTCACAATCATTTGTCAATACAAGAGTGAAATTTAGTTCATTTTTAGGACAGAGTTCTTTTATAGAAAAAGTTGTATTTCTGATGTTTACTCTGTTTCACCAAAAAAACTGAAGGAAATATTTGTGTTTATTTCCACTGATTTGAGCATTTTTGTCTTCATCCATTCCCCAAATATACTGAATATATGCTATGTGTACAATGCACCATCTTTTATGCTAAGCTTAATGAAACAGTGCATGGACAGTGTATGTTTAAGAATATCATAACTTTAATATGAAATATTAAACAAAATTTTAGTTGACTTAAAATATTTATTGGAAAAATTCAAGAAAAAAATCCCAAAGCCATCTAATCATTGACATGTTTTGCATAAAATCACATAACATCACATGAGATAATTACTTCATCCCTCTTCCTCTTACAAATACATGTCTCCATAGGATTTAAAATAATAGTACTAGTAACAATAAACAACATATTGAGTGTTATGTGCTAATGTTCTAGGTACTTTTCATATTTAGACTCTCTTAATACTCAAATCCTCTTTGGAGTAGGTTCTATTGTCATCAGTATTTTACAGATGAAGAAAGTAGACCTATCAGCATTTAGTTAGCTTGTCACATACAATACAGCTGATCAGTGGTTAAGCTGTGCTAAACCCCAGCCATTCTGAACTGGAGGCAGCTCCTTAGACCACTGTACTCCCTCTCAAAAATATTGTGCAGTGCACTCCTTGTTTCCAACATGTCTCTCAGTGAAAGAGGTATTTATTAAATTCCTAATATGTGGCCAGCTCGGTGCTAAGCCTATCACAAAAACTCAGTGCAGCTCTTCCATCCGGCTTCCCCAAGTGTAGTGAGCTAAATTCGGATTGCTCCAGGGCTATGAGTTTTGACTCCCCAAGCAAAAGTTCAGCTCCTAAGATCTCTTGTTTTGACACTTTGTGTCTCTGTTCACTATGTATAGTAAAATAAAAATCCACAATATTGCAAAGTTTTCTTACTGCTTTTTATTTTATCTTATTTTTTAATGAGCATATAGTCTTAAAATTTTGTCTTTATCTTAAAATTGCCCTGATGCAACTTCTGTACTAGGCTGCATGATATATATGTATATGTGTGTGTGCATGTGCGTGTGCGTGTGTGTGTGTGTGTGTGTGTGTGTGTATGTGTGTACTGAAGGTTATTTTTTTTGGAGAGAGACAAATAAGAATAATTAGAAATTAGAAATAAGGTCAACTAAATTGTGGTCGATGAAACATGAAATCTTCTATGTTTTTTTTCCTCCCTAACAAAATACTACTCAAAATGCAAGTATGTCTGTAACCACAGAGATTAATAAATTTTTTTCTTTGATTGTTTGTTGTGGTTGCTTTCATTCAAGTAATGAAAACAGAACAAAGCTGCCTATGTTCAAACAGCAATGATTCTGTAGTCTTTACAGATATTGTCTGAATCTAATTGGATTTTAATGAAATGATATTTCCTTTGTGATAAGTACATAAAAATTATGTTTTTAATTAACATCACAAGGTATAAGCTATAGATACCAAGTTTCAATAGAAGTAATATTACTTTAATGTTTTCTTCATTTAGAAAAGACAGAAGTAGTAACAACTTGGTAGGAAAAGTGAATAAATTAAATGGACAATGATTAGAATGATTAGTGCCTGGGCCTTCTCATCCTAGAGTTTGCCAGACTGGCAATATCTATTTCTTTTTGCATTTAAGAACTTACTAGTAGGTTTTGTTTTTAAAGACGTTCTGAAGTCTTTTTTTTTAATCTTTGTTATTCGTTTTTGACAGTATTTGCATGAGATTGCAAATAAGCTAAGTTCAGTTCACATTGTAAAGATCATTTTAAGCAATGTCCCTTATATGTACTGAACCCTAAATATAAGAAAGCTAAACTAATTTGTAACACAGGAAAGTATGTTTGTGAAATGCACCCCATTTTTCATATGAGATTGTTATGTATTTGACTCAGAAGAGGAGTATTTGATTCTTAGGAAATAAATGTGAATAGGGAATAAGATTTAGAAGATACAGGAGTAAGTAGGAAAAGAGATTTTTCTGTATAGTTTCAAAAGTGACATAAAAATACGCTGGGAAGGGAACAAAGGACAAGTTACAGTAAATCAAGCTCAATCAGTCCTGTTGACCTGTCAGGTTGAGGTAGAGTGTCTTGCTTCTGTTAGTTATTAATTATATTTCAATTACCTACCAGTGACTTGTATTAGTGATCTATAGAGTGATCTATGCATTCAGTCACGTACAAATTAACAAAATTATTCTGCTGCTTTATTTAATGATTGATTATGGATTTTTTTTTTCAAATTTTACCTCTGTTCATTGTATTTGTGGATATTTTATAAATTTTTAAAAAGTAGATTCTCTGATTTAAGTTAAGCATTAGTGCCCACTGAAACATAAAAGTGATTTTCATGGAAGCGCATATCAAACTTTTCAGTTTCCTCATAGAAGTTACATGAAAAGTGTGTTCCCTATGCTACAGCCCCAAACAGATGGTATTCTGATTAACTCTTCTTGGTTTAACAATTCATCTCACCCAGTGTCTAAACCATTTTAGGAAAACTAACTGAACATGTGGAATCAGAACTTATCATGAGCCTCCATAAGGCTAAAACCCTCAAATTTTCAATTAAAGGAGACTTTTCAAATTTCTGAATCCCATGAGAATATTTGTGTTCTTTCACTTTCTGTACAGCTGAAATAGCTGAAATAATCACGTTTTAAAACATTTTCAAATATGAAGGAAGAATAAAATGGTAGAGACACATGATTCATATTCAAACAATGCAGATCAGTGAAGTGCAAAGAGTTTTCTCACTGGGTATTTCAACTAAACATTTATTTGCAAATATATAGATTTTTGCTTCACATTTTTCTTTAACGTTCTTAACTAAATATTTGACATTTTATACACTTGCCCATGTGCTATAAGTGATTTTGTTTGTTTGCTATTTGGTTATAGTTTATTATTATTATTATTATTAAGGAATAATATACATGGGTAAATTACATAAATCTTAAGGTAACAGCTTGATGAATTTTAACATGCTTCTATACCTGTGTTACCATTTACTAGATCAAGATAGAGAATGTTTCCAGTAACACTGAAGGCTTCGTATCGTCTATCCCCATCAGTAAACTACAAGGATAACAAGTATTCTGACCATTGTCATCATAGATTCTTTTTGCCTTACATGGAATATCTATAAATGGACTAATACAATACAATACTCGTTGGGTTTCTAAATTCTCTCACTCAGTGTTATATCTCTGAGATTCATGCATTAATAATTTACTAGTTTTCATTGCTATGCAGAATTCCATTCTATGAATATACCATCATTAATTTATCCATTCTACTTTTAATGAACATTTAGAGTATTCAAAGATTTTGCCTATTATTAATAAAGTTGCTTTTAGCATTCCCATATAAGTCCTTTGGTAGCAAAGAACATTCACATACGCAAATGGAATCATTGATTGTGGAATCACAGGGAGTCTCCAAGAGCCAGCGAAAGAAGAATGAAAAGAAAGAAGAAAACAGAGAAGGGGAGGAGGAAGAACAAAAGTAGAAATAAGAGAAGGAGGAAGAGGAGGAAGGAAAAAGAGGAGGATGAAGAGGAAGAATGGGGAAGCAGACAGCAGCTACAACAGCTGGCTGAGCTGAAGGTGATTCAGTATGTGCTTCCCTGCCGGGACCAGCGAGCAGCATTCTGAGATTTGTACGCTAAGAGTGGGGCATCGATGCAGGTGAAGCAGAAAAACTCAAACTGCCTGTGAAGTGAACACTCAGGGAGTGTGTGCTAAGTACAAACCTGCATTCCTGGTGAATGGAAACTCTCTGTGGAAGAAAGCAACCCCAACTTAAGCCCTTGCAAATTCTCACAGAATAATAAAAAGTGAACCTACAATTTTCAAAAGTATAACAGCAATACCAAACCCTGCAAATAAATAAGTGAGCAGATGTAAGAATCAGGAGAAACAGAAATGACAAAAATAGACCCTTGGGGAATTCAGATATCAGAATCACCCAACATAAAGGATAAAATACCTACATGAAATGTTTAAAATGTGGAACCATGTAAGTTTGCTATAACCTTTTGTAGCAAAAATATGATATTTCGAAAGAAATGTATTTACAGTATATGCGACTACGTTGCTGGTTGGAATGTTAAATGGCAGCTTGGTGATGTATAGAGTTAAACATACACACACCTTTAGAACCAGTCATGCCAATTCTCAGTCTTTACCCCTGAGAAATGAAAACAGACATTCACACAAAATCCTGTATGCAAATGTGCATAACAGTTTCATAAAATTGCCCAAAACTGGAAAAGACAAATTATCTAACTGGTGCATGGATAATAAAATACATGATGTACATCCAGCCAGTGGAACACTATTCAGAAATATACAAGAAATAGTAATTGATGATTCAAAATGGATAGATTTCAAAAGCACTACTCTAAGTGAAGAAAAGTTTCTCTCAAAAAAAGTATTTATTTATTTTTTGGATGAGCCCATAAAATAATTGCATATGAAAAGCTAGGAAAGGCAAAGTTATAGGGATTAGGGACATGACACAGATTGGCATTGCTGGGGTTGGAGGTGAGGGGAGGGTATTCACTACAAAGGGGCATGAAGAAATTTCTTTGGAGAATTGTGAAAATATTTTATATTTTTATTGCAATGGTTATTTCAAGGCTGTATATGTTTGTCAAAACTCATAAAAATAAATATCTAAAAAGAGTAAATTTATGTTTCAATAAACCTGATTTAAAAATTATAAAAATAGAAAATGACAGGCAAATCTCCATCATGAGAAAGTGGCAGTTACCTAAAGCAAGCAGTGACAGAAAGAAGACAATAAATCATAATGAGTTTAAAATTACTTTGGGAATGCAATTTGTGTATTTTAAAATGAAATAATATAGATTTTAACATTGAAGAAGTAAAACAAAAATATAATCTTTATAATAGATATAACCAAATCATTTGATATTTTTCCACATGTATGTTTATATCACATATTCAGGAACAGAACAAAACTTCCTTAACTTGGTGAAAGTATCTCATAAAAAAGAAAATAAATAAAATTATATGCGATAATGACTGTAGATGTGGAAACATTTTAGAAAG
Organism: Lemur catta; assembly: GCF_020740605.2. Taxonomy (NCBI): domain Eukaryota; kingdom Metazoa; phylum Chordata; class Mammalia; order Primates; family Lemuridae; genus Lemur; species Lemur catta. The sequence goes on from NC_059131.1 coordinate 76,921,876, forward strand.
ATTCCCTTTAAAAATCTCTTTAAAAGGCAAGCCACAGACTGGGAGAAATATTTGCAAAAGACTTACCCAATAAAGCAATATTATCCAAAATATAAAGAACTCTTAAAATTCAACAGTAAAAAAACAAATAGCCTAATTTAAAAATGGGTCAAAGATTTTAACAGACACCTCACCAGAGAAGATATCCAAATGGCAAATACTCATTTGAAACAATATTCGACATCATATGTCATCAGGGAAATACAAACTGAAACAATGAGATACCATTATACACCTATTAGAATGGTCAAAATCTGAAATGCTGACACCACCCAATACTGGGAGGATGTGGAGCATCAGGAACTCTCATCCATTGCAGGCGAGAATGTAAAATAGTACAGTCACTTTGGAAAACAGTTTGGCAGTTTCTTACAAAAGTAAACATACTCTAAATATGCAACCTGGCAATCAGAATCCTTAGTATTTACCTAAAAGAGTTGAAAATTTATGGCCACACAAAAATGTGCACACAGATGTTTATAGTAGCTTTATTTACAACTGCTAAAACTTGAAAGCAACCAAGATGACCTTCACTAGGTGAATGGATAAATGGTGGTAAATCCAGGCAATGGACTTATTCATCACTACTAAAAAGAAATGAGCTATCAAACTGCTGAAAGACAGGGAGGAAACTTACGTGCATATTAGTGAAAAATACCAATATGAAAAGGCCACATAACGTGTGATTCCAACTGTATGATATTCTGGAAAAGGCAAAACTATGGAGACAGTAAAAAGATCAGTGGTTGGCAGGGATTTGGGGCAGGGAGGGAGGAATAGAGAAGCACAGAGGATTTTTAGGGTTGTGAAACTACTGTAAGGGTGGATACATGTCATTACACATTTGCCCAAACCCATTGAATATATTAATACAATACCGGGAGTAAACCCTAAGGTAAACTCTGTACTTTGAATGATAATGTTATGCCAATACAGGTTCATCAATTGTAAAATATGTGCCACTCTGGTGGGGGATACTGATCATGGGGGAGGCTGTGTTATGTGTGGGATCGGGGGTATATGAAAAACCTCTGTACCTTCTGTTCAGTTTTGCAGTGAACCTAAAACTGCTCTTAAAAAATGTAAAAAACAGTAATAAAGGAATAAGAAATGGGCAAACACTTCTATTTAACATAGAAACATTAAGTACTAGACAGTGAACTAAGAAACAAAAAGGAATAAGATGTATAAAGCTTGGAAGGAATTGGGAAAAATCATTATTCAGAGATCATATGGTTATCTGCACAGATAAATCCAAATAACATATAGATAATTAGACTTAATAAGATAATGTGGTTTGTGAGTCAAGTATATGATCTGTACAAAAGTGCATCGCCTTGTTATATGTTCATGAGGAGGAAGCATGACTTTTGTAACTTACTTGTTTAGAAATACTGTTAATAAAATAGGTATACTATTTCAAGACGAAAGAGCAACGATAATCAGAAAACATATTCAATTAATTGGGAGAGTCATCTATTTATGAATGTCATTCAGACCTAAATATCTGGAAGTAAACTTTTATGAATATGTCTTATAAAAATGGCAATAAAAGTAGGTCTTCATGTCGTTCAGTTTCACTGGGAAACATGCAGACTGTGAAGCCAGGTCCATCTGTGATTGGTAGAAGCAGCAAAGCATGGAGAGGATAGAAGGAGACAAGTGCTTATAGACTCTGAGTCAGTAGAGCCAATGCTTTCACAAATTAAATTAAATAGCTGTAAGCCTCCCTTTAATATCCCCTTAAGAGTCAAACATACAGAAGCCTAATTTTTATATGACTGTTTTCTCAAATAAAATTTTAGTCTATTATGAATACTCATTTCTCCCTTGACAAACATTTTAACAAACTGGAGAAGTAGCATTTCTTGTGCATAGTGTTTTCAAAGTGAAAGAGAGTTATAAAAAATGAAAAATAACTTTGGTCAATAAAGCATATCCAAAGTCTTGAAACATTATAAGTAAACCTATTCCCTAAAGTGTTCATAAATCAAGGCAGATATACATAATTAGAACCATGTAGTGAAATACCTTCCCTGTCTTGCTAATGATAGTGATGACTAGCAACAAATACTTTTGCTTAATCAGATAACATAATGCAGAGAGCAAGAACCGGTGTCAAGAAATAGACTTCCAAATGAAAACACAGGTCTTTGGAAAACAGACAACTGAGCAACAGAACATATTGGAGGCATGCGTCTGGCATCTTAGAGACCTAAGAGACAATGTCATTACCCATAAAATACCAGGAACAGGCAAAAAGTTAAAGGAATATCTTCACTAACAGAATGAAAACATATGATTGTAGACTCCTGATGATCATTTGTTATACGCATTGCAGAAGTATGCAACACCAGGAAAACCTTAATGCTGAGAAATCTTTTGCCTTTATAAGAAGAATAATTTAAATTTGAACAAGTTGCTTTTTGAGGATTTTGGAATTGGTTTCATGGCTTACTTAGAATCATCGCTCATGGTTTGTGACTTTGAAAGAGGCCCTGAAACTTCTCAGCTTGGCATCCATGGTTTTCCATTACCAAATTCAGCTCAAACTATTTGTTCTGCCTCCTGCTCTTCCCCTGAGTTAGCTCTTATTCCTCATTTGTTGTGTCAATTTTTCTCCTTCGTGCCTGGCTCAGAGCAAGGCCTCAGTCAAGGTCTAGTCCTACTCCTTGTTGCCCTTTCACTTACTTTTAATGTCCTTCCTACATTCAAAATATATTGATGGTCTACTATACACAAAGCACTATTCCAGACACTGGGGAGACAGCCATAGTTAAAAGAAACAGAATTCCTATTTTCAGGGGTGTACCCTTTACTGGAGGTATCAGCAAACAAACAAATAAAAAATCATCATATAATAGGTCAGTTGAGAAGAGTATGGAAAATAAAATAAAGCAGGAGGTGAGATCTGAGGTGTGAGAAGCTCTGCCATGTAGGATCTTTCAGGCCATTTTAAGGACTTTGGTCTTCAGATGAGATGAGGGAGCCACTGGACATTCATTATCATACATTTGGAAAATTGCGTACAGAATTTCTCATAATTCAATTACTTAATTTACCTTATTTCCCCCTAATATTTTAAAAGCCTCAAATAGCCAGAGCTATAGTTGTATTTTCCAATATCGCACGTGTGTGGTGCACAGCAGATCCATGAGCTGCACTGAATCCCTGAAATAACTCCAAAAGTATTTCAAAGGACAAATAAAGACTTCAGAACATGTTTGACCTTTTAGAAATGCAAGCCAAAATAATAAGATATAATTTTTAACTGTTAAATTACCTTGAATTTTTACTAGAGAGCCAACATTTGAATAGTAAACAATGAACAAAATGCTATGTATACTTAGGGTAGGAATAGACATTGATAAACCTTTCTAAACAGCATATTGTTTTTAATATGAAGCAACATTCTCATTTTTAAAAAGTCCATAAACATGTTCTAGAATGTTATCTACTCTGAATCTCTTCTGGGGTACAGTGTAGACTAGGGTTTATACAGCAAGGTGTTTATTACTGATTTGATTATTTAACAACAAAAAAGTCCTGAAAATCTAAGTGCTCTATAGTCAGCTAAATAATAGTTACTTAAATAGGAAATTAAACATAAACATTTTTTAGACCTGTTATAGAAAAAGATATTTCAGCAATCTAAGAGAACACCCATTATATGACATTGAATGAAAAAAAAATCTGACTGCAAATCCCAATTGATTCTAATTCAATGAAAATCAAAAAAGAAGACTTTCTGAGGTAAAACAAAATAAAATGTTAATAGAAAAGATTAAGATATCATGTTACCCCTCTCACAGTGACAGAATTGGAGCTAGGAGCATGGCTTCCCAGGTAGAGACCAGTTCCCAGTAAACTTTGCAGCAAGGTGTTGCTATATGACCAACTTTTGGCCAACAATTTGAGAAAAGAAGTGATATTTGAACATTTCTTTAAAAGTAATGCACCTATCCTCTCTCTCTTCTTCTTCTTCTGCTCACTGCAATGAACACATCATGGAAGTAGCCAGGATAACCAATTTGGAAACAAGATAGAAGCTACATGGTGAAGGTAGCAGAACATGATAGAAGGCTCTCTGGTGACTGGTGAACTACCATAGTAGCCTTGAAGCATCTAACTAGAATGTTATGTGAGAAAAAATTAAGCTTCCAACTTGTCCAAACTATTGTTATGTTGAGTGTCTCTTCTAAAAGAATTAATCCCATATCCTAACAAATTCATTTTTCTTCTTGGTGCTTTTGTACATTTCTCCAATTTTTCTACCATAAACATGAACTAATTGATAAATCTAAAACTAACTACATTAAGTCAACACAATATCAGGATACCTGTATAGAAACAATAGAATCCAAAGTAAGGAAGGTTACTCAAAATTTTGAGTATTATTCTTGTTTCTGGGCTTAAGATTTAAAAAATAAATTGGTCAAATAGAGTTTGGTTTGGACAAAGCAACCAAAAAATTAAGCATTTTATATCATAATTCAATATCATGTGAGATGTTATAAAGGAATTTGGGGTTCTTTTATCTGACAGTATAAGAAAAAAGGAAGGAAAGATATACCTTTTTTTCTTAAGGATTGAAAAGTTTTAAATGAAAAGGAAATAGGTATGTTTTAAATAGCACCAATGCCCCAGATCAGATCAATGGTAAGATACTATGATGCAGAAGACAACTCAAATAAGCAAAATAAGGAAGAAAATTTGCATTGCTCAGCTTCCCAGAAATGGGATGTCTTGCCCCAAAAGAAAGCAAGGGCTGGGTCAAAGGAGTGGGCACAAGGAGATGGATTGCTTGACCACGGCAATTCTGCACTTGGTAGACCATGTAATAGGCTGTGTTTCCCCAGGAGACTTCTGTATATTTCAGTTCTGAGATTCTCTGGCTACATTAGCTGAGAGTGTATTTTGGACCATTTAAGGAAGTAAATATCATCTGGGGTGCTCCCTTATTTATTTGAGTATATAAACAGTAGAGCTTATTGGTCCAATTTCATCGGTTACACTGGTTGACTTTTTAAATAACTTTGTCATTAAATAACCTATTTCATAGAGATAATTAAAAAAAAACAACAAACTAGACACTGTATTCCCCTGGACAATATAGGTAATTCTAAACCAAAGTCTCTACTGTACACAGGAACATTTCACTATTTCTCCCTGCTCTATAAAAATCTGCTTAATTCATACAGTAAGTCCTCACTTAACGTCATTGATAGGTTCTTGGAAATTGCAACTTGAAGTGAAAGGCTATACAGCAAAACTAACTTTACCATAGGCTAACTGATCCTATTTCTGGTCATGAAACACCATAAAACTTTTAAATTAAGACCAAAAACTTCTGATATTAAACATTGAAATGAATGTGAGCTCTATATACACTTAAAAAAGAATAATGAAAACCAGCACAGTGATTGTTTACCCTTATTCCAGTTCAGGGTTGTGGGGGCCAGAGCCTCTTCCAGCAGCTCAGGGTGGGAGGCAGGAGACAACTGTGAACAGGACTCTGTCCCCTCACGGGGCACACTCACAAATGCCCCCATGCTCACTCAGGTGGGGCCCATGCAGACACACCGAGTCACCTAACATGCACATCTCTGGGCTGTGGGAGAAAGCTAGAGTACCCAGAGAAAACCCACGCAAACGCGGGAGAGGATGCAAAGTCCACACACCTAGTGACCCAGCCAGGAATCGATTTTTTTTTTTCCCCTAACTGCGTTATGACAAAACGATGTTGAATGAAACAGTGTTAGTCCGGGATCTGCTGTAACTACTAAAAAATAAAAGTGGCAATGCAGTCACAGAGCCTCCACAGAGGCTTGGTGGCTTATTATCTTGGAGAGTCACTTGTCCCCATAAGAGCAGGGCTCTATCCATTTTGCCATTGCTTGGCACCTCCCTCCCCAGTTCTGGCATGCATTTGGCCATGGGGAAATATTTATCCGTGGAGGCCTGCTTCAGTCCATTCCCGTAGACGGATGGAAGTACCAAGGCCTCAGGACCTGCCTCTAGACGTCACAGTTTCCCCAACAAGTGGGGGCAACTTCCAACCCTCACACCTCACAACTTCTCTCGAACTCTCCAGCTTGCTCTGGAATTGATATGCATGCAGAAGAATTGCAATGGCCAAAGATAATAGTTCTAAAGTTGAGGAGAAAAAAGGGGCTAAGAACTGAGGAAGCAGCCGGATGAAGTGGGTTGTGCCTCTCTGCTGGAAGGACTGTTAAAGAAAGAGGGTGGGGATCCAGCAGTCCCCTGAGAGCCTCTCAACAGAGGCAGGAACAGACAAGCCTGGTGAACCCTGCCCTAGACGGAGAGCGGAAGCCCGCATTTTTATGGGCACACACACTGAGGCAGTGCCATTGCCAGCTCAGTCGCCAGCTGTCTCATGAGGTTCTTTGGGGGAGAATTGCTCATCACCCCAACTGGCTACGCACCGCGGAGACAACTGCCCTCTGCTAATTGCCAGAAGTGCTGAGACGACACTTTGGTTCTGGGCAGGTGCTGGCGAATGTAATTTCCTCGTAGAGTGTCTACCGCGTAATTGGATCCTTGCAAATGCTTCCGCCGGCGCCGGTGTCCAAGCTGCTGCTGCTGAGACTGGTGATGAGGCGTTAGGCACCGTCTCGGTGGGAACCGGGGCAAGCGGGATAACGCCGCAAGCCGCAGAGCTCAGCCCTATGTTGTGCCTTATAACATGGTCCATTTTTTCTCCCCCTGCTGAGCAGAAGCTGTTAGGAAGAGATTAGAAAGCCTATAACCGTAATGGAATACAAGAGGTCACACGGATAAGGGGAAACTAAGACCTAAAAGAAATAAGAAAGGGAAGATAGAATCTTTGGGGAAAGTTTTATTATTACGTGTGGGTCCTTCATTTAAATTTACTTTTTGTTGAAGAAGCACGTCTCAAGGCCAAAGCCCATGTAGTCTCTGCAAGCGTATCCCGTGGGGGGTCAGAACAGGTGCAGAGCTGCGGAGGCTCTGAGCACAGGGACCAGCTCAAATCCCTCGGCCCGCGGACCTGGTGGCAGGAGGTGTCCGGGCCTGACTCCTGCGCTGGTCCGGGGACGGATGCGAGATCAGCACACGGTTCTTGTAATGTCTACGTGTCAACAGCATGAAGCAGACTGGAGATTCCTCTTAATGCCCAAAATGCCTCACCGGCTGCAGGAGCCAGTAATCTGACGTTAAAGGTCTTACCTTTTAGACATACTAGTCATTCAGTGAGAGAATGCAAAGTAAGGATGTCAAAAGAGGAGTAGGATGGCATTCATAGGGAATTTGAGTAATCCAAACCATTTCTTCCCTACGTTGGGATGTTTTAATAAGCTGTTAACGAGAAAATGAAACCTTCCCTAACTCAGAGGGAAATGGAACCTCTGGAGCTTGGTTTACCTCACACCAGAGGAGCTTGGCTGGCCTCATCCCTGGACGTGCAACACACAGGTCCCAGGTTTTGGCATCTGAGAGTCTAGGCATGCAGATTTGGTTTAGTGCTATTTGACATTTAAATATCCAGTTTCTTGAGAGACATAGAAAGGATAATTCTTTGTTTTCATCACTGTGTGTTTCAGTTGTCCCAGAATTCTGCTTTTGGTGGTGGGGAGGAGTGATGTGGAAAGAGAACAGAAGGGAGCTTAACATTTAAATTTAAACTTTTAGAAAGGATAGCCCCCAAACGGGCTTTCCCATTACTGCAGTGATTTCTGGTGACCTTTATGCTGAGTCAGATGCTCAAATCATATTTTATTAAAGTGATTGTATTCAACAAGTACAGTGCTAAGCAAAGTCCTCATCATCACTGGCCAAAGCATGGGCTCCTCAGTCCAGCAACACCACTGTGTGAATTAATCACAGCTAATGGCACTTTGTAACCCCATTGTGGATGGCAGTAGGCTGGAGCATGTTTGCTAATGGTATGTACTTGGACTCCTTGTTTCTGCTCTTTCATGGAAGCCAAAAGATACTGTGAGTCAGAGGGAGATGATGTTAAGCTTTCCATCTGTGGCCGCATTTGTCAACAGGAATCAAAACCACCTTCCATTATGGCTCCAAGGGTGCCGTGCCATTTGGGTACGAATCACATATTAACAGATTGGCCATAATACCTCAAAGAAAAAGTTTTAACTGCTTTAAAAGGCAAAAGCTCTGGGTCATGCAAGATTCACCCCATTTACAAAGCACATTAAGGCTGACTGCATGTGGGTGTAACACCTTTGGCACTAGATGCCAGAGTTGGAAGCTCAGTGCCTTGAACTTGGATAAGTTCTGTGACAGATGGTTGTCACTCACAGCTGCTTGTGTCTTCAAAACTGCTGATAAATAATTGCAAGACATGCATCTCTGCAGTTCTGAAGAATTGTGTGTTTTGTATCCTCTAGTCATATCCTTTTAGGGGCTTATTTGTATTTGAGCCAAACTTTTGGGTGGGGTGCGGGGTTCATTCTGCACAAAAGTACATAAACAGTAACTTAAAATGGGAAATAATCCAGTGGAATCAGGGTAGTTGTTCTGGATCCTTGCTTAAGGGCAAATGCACAGTTATAAATAATTCCCCATTTTCCTACCCTTACATACACACACACACACACACTGTTACACAAGCACACACATATATATACTTTAGACCCACAACCTACAGCTCTCTTCCGTATTACATCAATTAATGTCTTAATCTATTAGAGTCACAAAATGATTATGCATACAATATATACACATGTAAATGTATATATAAAGATATAGTGTGTGTGTATATATATATATTATCTGTTTTGGTATTCACTTCTGCTGTAGTTGTATTAGTCTCATAAGGCTGCCATAATAAATTACCACAAACCAGATGGCTTAGAAATAACAGAAATTTATTCTCTCACAGCTCTGGAGGCTAACATTTAGAATTCAAGGTGTCGGTAGGGCCATGTTCCCTCTGAAGGCTCTAGGGGAGATTTCCCCTTGGCGTTTCCTGTGTCTCCTGGCTCCAGGCTTGCCTTCACTGGTGACAGCACAACTCCCATCTCTGCGTCTGTCTGCAGTTGGATTGCTTCTCCTTGTACACTTCTGTGTGTTCTTTCCTGTTCTTATAAGGACACCAGTCATCAGGCCCACTCTAATCTAGTATGACTTCATCTTATCTTAATTAATTACATCTGCAAAGACCCTATTTCTTAATAAAATCACATTATGAGGTTCCAAGTCAACATGAATCGTTGTGGAACACTATTCAACCCACTATAGGAGTTGATATATAAAGGAGTTACCTAATTTGGGCATTCATCTGTTCAATTATTGTCAGAGATGTGGGGAAATAAAAATGATTCCTTGCTGCAATGATGTTTTAGTTTTTGCTAGAATCTGAAAATCAAAACATGTCAGAAGCTCATAAAGAGACATTTGAGTGCAGCTGGGGAGAAGTATGAGGACAATGATGTCCCACCAGTCCCACAGCTCCTTGGTCATGTGAAATGGCGCTGGAAGGTCTGAACATGAAGGGGAATCATGACATTGAAAGATATTATTTCTTCAAGCTATTAACTTCTAGTTCAAGATGTGTCCCGTGGAGACCAGCCACAGGTGTAGCACTGAAGAATTCCCATGTGGCCTATTGACTTCACTGTGGAGGGATGTCAATAGTCCACACACACACACACACAAACTCTCAAGTTGCTGGAAGCCAAGTTGATCTTTATCTTTCCTGCACTACTCCATTAGTACCAGGGACAGTGGTCTCCAGATGTGAGTTTCTGTACCAATAACCAAATCAGTGCAGCCAAACTCCTATGTTAAAAACACACAAACAAAAAACCGAGATCAGAAATATGAAAATGTATTTAACTCATGTGACTAATGTAGTTAATTATAGATTATGTCAAATTATGATAATGACAGGAGGATTGGGGAGGTATTAAAAAGAAAGCGGAAGAAAGAAAGCTTGATGAGAGAGAGAAAAGAGCAAAAGAAGAAAGATGCAGAGAAAAATGCTTCAAACATTGATATAATCAGGGAGAACTTTAGTTGAAAAACAAAATAAATTACCATATTATCATAAAACATAATAAAATATCGCTAGATGAGTCAAATTTTGTCTGCAAATAATAATAAATGATACTTGCATAACAGTCACTGAATGTTAGGCATTGTTCTTGGCAGCAAACACATTCTCTCTCTCTCTCTCTCTCTCTCTCTCTCTTGTTTAATCCTCACAACAACCTGTAATCTAATTTATATATCCAGGAACTGAAGTACAGAGTTTAGAGTTTAGTAAATTGCTCAGGGAACCCAGGCAGATCTTTTGGCCCCAGATTCTAAGCTCTTTCGCTAATTACAAAGTGCTGGTGGGGAGGTAGAACATCTGATATTCAGTATACAACCAGTAGCTGTATATTATACAAGAACTTTGGAACAGAGTTTGGCACTACCTAGTAAAGTTAAACATATACAGCTCCCTGGTGATCCAACAATTCCACTCCCAAAAATAGCCTCCAGCAAATCTCTTGTAAACATAGACCAAGTAGCACATATATGAACGCTCATAGCAGCCTGGTTCATAACTGCACACTAAGTGGAAACAATCCATATGGTCATTGACAGTCAACTAGATAATTGAAGTGTGATTCTTTCTCACACAATGATTCTGGACAACAGTGAAAAATGAGTGAACCACATTTACATGCATGAGAATGGATGAATCAGAAATATTAGATTGAAGAAAAAAAGGTCAGAGATGTTTTATAAAGATCAAATAGGAGCCACAATTAATAACATTTTTTGAGACATATGCACTGGTAAAACTCTGAAAGACAAAAGCAAATAAGCAAGAAAAGGAAGAAAAAAATCAAAATTCAGGAATTGGTTTCCCTGTAATGGGAAGCCAAGAGGTGGAATTGTGGAGATGCAGGGAAATTAGCTTTGAGATAAAGAGTGGGCTCCTGTGTACACTATACTTTCCTTCTTTCTTACAGACATAAAACTTTTGCTTGACAGGTGCTTAATCCCCATCATTTTTATAATAAGAAAATGAATAAAAGATAATAGGGCAAAACTAGCTTCAAGGGGGAGACCACTCAGGCTGCAGGTATAGCTAAGACAGAACTTGGTGAATAAATATTTCAGAAATAAATTACAGAGTGGTATGTGCTACATTATTTTTCTGGCTGTTTCAGTTTCAAATTATATGTTTGATTCAGAAGAACGTCTGAATATTCACTTTTGGCTTCAGTACCTGGTGAGAATGAAATGTTCTAATCCACAAGGGGAGAAAAGGAACAATAAATACAAATGGAATGAACTAGAAAAAATAAAAATTTAAATTATGGGTAGGAATGTAAATATAATCTCTATCAGAAAATGATTTTGGCTATAAGTTTGGCTGCAAAGTTAATAGAGACTGGTATTCTCAATAACAATTGCAATTTGTAAAGTTGAAGTTCTTTGCAGAGGGTAAGTAAAAATCTCATACAGGGAGTTAATGCATCTTGAAGCTTTTATTTATATTGTATGGAGTGAACAATGGGCCAAACATTCCAGGTAGGCTTTGAGAATTGATTTCAACATATTTTCTAGCTATTTTGAAAGAACAATTCAATGAATATTAATCTCTTGCTTAATTTTAGTACTTGATGATGCTGAGATAATCTCAAAAATTTCTACCTCTACATTTTAACCTGATTTTCAATAACTATACATTAAGATGTCTATGCCAGACTTATTACCCAGTGTGAGGCACAAGAGTAGCTCAATAGATATTTTTTGAATAAATGTATTACACAAATAAGAGGTCTATGAATATGGGGTATCTCTATTATACTCTGGGAATCTTTGATCTGTGTATTTGTCCTTTTTTTGTTTATTCTAATAAGATTTGCATGTTATTTAGGGCCTAAAATTCATAAACTTACTTATCTAAACCTTCAAAATATAGTATTCTCTCCTATATACCTGTTTATACCTAGTTTTCAAATGCATAGATATACCAAGGATTCTCTGGTTAACTGGAAAACACTGACAAGGACAAAGGAAGGAAGAAATATGAACAGAGACTCTCTTTTTGGAAAATCAATGTTCTCCTTTCCATGAATATAAAGTCATATATTTTGCTTATTTATTATAAAGGTAAGCAGTATTAATTAGCTCCTGCTCATCACATTGAAATAAGAAATAAAATACCTGTGTAACTTGTCAAGACATGGTAATACTATAACTGCCTTTGTGTCCATATTGGAAAAGAAGCATGCTTTTTCAATTATTTAAATTTTATTTATTTAAATTGTATTTATTTGCAATGAAAATGAAATTTTAAATGAAATATAACAAGTTAAATTTGCTATTTAATAATGTCATGGCTCATTATTTTAAAATTACCTAAATCCTTTTGAAGTCATAATTACCAATATAAGAATAGATTTTGTGTCAAAACACAAGATTTTATTAAGAATGAACAAAGAGAAAGGGAAACTTGCATTTTTTGAGCATAAGGTATATGTCAAATGGATTATTTCATGAATTATACCAACAGGTCTCTGAAGTGTATATCATCCCTACCTAAGATCAGCAACGTGAGATTCAGAAAAGCTAACTAACTTGCTCATAGTCACATAGTCAGATACCAGCAGAACCAAGATTCAAATGCTCTCCTTCTGGTGCAAACCATGACTCTTTGCTTTGTGACAAACATTTGGCCTCTATAACTTAAGTTCTAAAGGAAAATGGTATTTTGACATCCTTTCTATGCAAAAAGACATTCATGTAAACCTTTTCATTATCAATTTTTCTCACGATTGGTAATTGAAGCTAGAGAGTTAAAGGGAGAGAATCAAAGAATGGTACCATAGACAACAGAGAAGTATACTAATCATCTTTGTAAAACATTAATATAAAAAGCATAATCAATTAATATAGTTTATAGTTAAATGCAAAATAAGCACATGAATGCTTTCAAATTATGATTCTGTCACCTTGCTGAATGCCCCATATCTGTACAATATAGCTAGAAATCCATGACATGGTCTTAAAGAGAGACAAAGTTAAAATAATAATGATAAATAAACTAATGATAAATAAAATAAAGTTCAGAAAAATAGCACACACACACACACACACAAAACCCTCAGGTGCACCCAATTAAAAAATTGTTAAGGAAAATGAAATGAACAAAGATATGAAGGTGGAGCATCATGCTTTGATACCAAGACAAGCGTTTGGTTCAGTTTGCCTGGAATATTGAGGCAGAGCTTAGAGGTAGACCAGGAGGCTGGAATACAGTGAGACAGACTTAGACCAGCCAAACTTAGTCAGGACAGACTTAGCACCATGGGAGAGCTCACTAGAACCAAGAAAAGGAACGCTAATTTATGCACCTGGTGACATTAAACTGCAGGGTTATGTGATTTACTCTGATTGCTCTCAGTTTTGTGATTGAAGGAGTAGAACAGTGCATGTATGTGTTGATCCAGGAGTGGGCATTTGGAAGGCAAGAAAGTAAGAGAGCAGGGCATACTGGCAGGAGCGGTTAAACTGGCAAACCACGCACCGGAGAAGGAACTGAAGGCAGCCAACAGTATACAAGTTCCATGTTGTCAGTGACCTTGCTAACTGTGCATTTCTTTCTACATGTGGTCTTCACACAGTGCCTAGCACATGTTTGGCACTTAGTAAGTACATATTGCACTAAAAGAGAAAAATAAATCATAAAATGGAGGAACTACAGGACTGCATACAGCTGTTGATGAAAAGTTGTTAGTACTGTATATGATTCCTAATAAGATCCTAACACATAAAAATACTTCATGAATAGTAAAATTATCATTATGGACAAGATGATAACTAGGTTCAACTCTGCTCCTAATTTTTACATTTGCACCTTATGGTGTTATGTGTAACTGGTCAGAAATATCCATAAGTATAGGGACTACAATACTACTATTCTAATAAAATATATTTGATTAACATTTTTAATATGAACTTTCACTGAATATTTACCCTTAAATAGCAAATCATCTGGACTTTTGCTTTGTATTTAGTTGATTCTTTTACCAAATATTTTATTTATGGTTGAATATTAAAATAATTGTGATTTTTACTTAAATTACTTCATTGTTTTATTTGCGGTTTGATCCTGGTGTGTTTCTTTAGCAGTGTTAAGATGGTTAATAATTTCACTAGGTAATATACTCCATCTGTGTCTCTAAAAATAATTATGTTTACCATTGAATGATTTCTTACTAAAGCTCTGGTACTCTGCTAAGTCCTTCATTTAACCAACGTCTAATTCTCACGACACCTCTACCATATAGGATATTTTCTTCAATTTGCAGATGTGGAAACTAAGGTTCACTTAGGTAGTATAAATAACTGCCCTAATGTTCCACGGCAAATAATGCATAAAATATGTCAAATCTCATCAGTCTAAGCCTTTTCCCCTCACAGAGTCTATTTTTTTTAATTCTAAAATATTTTGAAGTAATGGCCAATTGTTTGAAAAAGTTTATTATTGTTTTGTGATTATGCATGTTAATACTAGCTTTGAATCTATATATCTTAAAAAGCATTAACTTTGACTTCAAAGTTTATTACTGATTAACAATATTTACAATCCCCTGGTGCACACTGAGATATAAGACTCTGGAGTCCTTTCAGTTTTAACGTGAGAAAAAACTGACGGCTACTCTTCTAAACGGCTGGGATCTCAGGAAAATTTCTTTACATTTGGCCTGCTTCCTGGTTTTCTGAAAAGATGGACAGTTAGTAAATGCTTGTCTCTTGACCATTTTGGCAATGCACTAAAACATCTATGTAGGAGTTCACCTATTCACTATTCTAATGGCCCCTAGAATAGGATTGCCAGAGTTAGCAGATAAACACAAAATGCTCATTTAAATTTGAATTTCAGATCAAGAATAGATTTTTTAGTATGAGTATATCCCACTTAATAGTTGGGATATACTCATACTAAAATAGTATTCATTGTTGATCTGAAATTCTATTTGCACTGAGAGTCCTGCATTTTATCTGACAAATCTACCCTTGCAGCTCTGTTTGCCGGGATCAGAAAGAGCAGGAAGCATAATTACAGATTAGCAGACTTCTCCTGAAAACTGCCCTGGGAAAGCGTATTTTTAAACAGACATGAAATTCTTCCAAATTCTTAGGTGAAATGCTTCTGATTCCACTTGGGCAGAAGCAGGGGGAAGATTCTGTTTCATAGGCTTAGAGGAAACAAATTCTTGATGAATGGTTATTGGCCAAAGGCGGTACAAGAGAGGTTGGGAGAAGGCCAAATGAAAACTTAATGAATCCTTAAATGAAGAAAGGGTTAAGGGAAAGCGAGTTGGCAACTTGTCCATGAAGGAACCATGCAACAGGAAACTGAAACATCTTTTCCTTCAGCCTCTTGTCACTGGAGTTTCCTACAGTACACTCTCACTGTTGTCAGAAAGAGCTACCTTGGTTAACATCTTATTGTTGGGATTCTCAGCAGTGTTCTACTATTACACGGTTCCTGGGGACCTTTTAAATGAATACTTTAAATGTAAGTATAGGGTTTTCTCAATAGGCTGATAATATTAATAATAATAATACCATTGAATTAGCCCACAGTAATAATTTAGCCTTACATTTTGTACATCACAGTGAGCTCCTTCACTTCAGCTCAAAACAGATCATTTTCCTTTCAACACCCTCAGTCCAAATTGCAAAGTATAAATGCAATATACCTCTAAAGACTCATACAGGGACAGGGAATGTTACATACTGCTTCTGTCTTTCTAAAAATAGATCTATCTGACTTTAGCATGTACTAAAAGAAAATCACTCGAAAAGGTCTCAGTTAGGGAAGAAAGGGTGCTTGTAACTGTAGCTGAGTATCTACTCCCCAAAATATAAGGGGATTAAAATGATAGCAAAAGTAACAAATGTCAGTCTGAAAAAGAAGATGAGCTTCATTTGAATTTTACCTGGCCACTGCTCAATAATGCAGACGTTTCCATTGTTCCATCTGGTTGGTGAAACACATGTTTTATTGAGGTCAGTGGAGTGGGTGGTATGTAAAGGATATTTCACTCTGCTCATTTGATATTCTGCTGCAAACTGGTAGAGGTAATTAAGGAGAAAGGCACTTCAAATTTTTTTGATGAGGCTCCTGATAGCATAATGTAGATATATATTTTTGTCAGTAAATGCAATACACTGAAAAAAAATCCTATTTAAAAATGGGCAATGTTTGAAACTGCATAATGAGATTACCTATTTTTGCTGCATCACACATGCTTTGCCGTGGGCCCGCTCCTTCTGCCTGTTGCCCTGCTCCTGCTACACCCATTGAGTGGTGCATGGCCATCTCGGGCTCTGTTGCCTGGCATTTAACTAGTCCTCAGCATGTCGCCCGAGATGCTAGGAGTTCTGTAAGTGTTTGTTGAGTGAATGAATACATGAATTATTAATTAAATCAATTATATGCTGACTGTGCTCCTTTGCCAATACTGACGGTGTTTTCCAGACTCACTCACAGAGAGTTAAAAAGCAACTAGACACATAACAAGAGCTCCTGCTTGAGTAATCCTGGTGGTTGGTGAAATATCTTTCCACAGTGTCTAAACTTGAAGTATAGGTTATTTCCAGAGTAATTCACTAGTAATGATTTTCTTTAGTTACATACTTCTGATTCCATGATGTTGGTAGAGTAACATAAAAAAGATAGACGAAAGATATAGAGATAGATAAAAACTCGTGCTGTAAAAACACTATTTGAAGTCACAACTATTTTCTCCAAAGTTAATTAAATTACTGTTCACTATGCTAAAATGGAATGCTTGATTATTAAAATGTGTTCGTATTTAAATCAAGAATCTCAGTTATGTTCAAATACAAAGCTCAGGTCTCACTCCTGGTCCCGAGCTAAACCAGACCAGGTTTAGCAAATTTATCAAATTAGATAAATTCTATCCATTCCTCACTCTCCAATGACTGTTTTTGTTTGCTTTCTGAAATTTCATACTTTTCTGTTTTTTCTCCTTCATCTTTGGCACTTCTTTGTTGGTCATTTTTGCTGACTCCATCCTCTCTTCCCGAAGTCTAAATATTAGAATTCTCTGGAACTCAATATTTGAAAATATTTGGGTCCCTAACTACATTACTTCCTAGGTCAGAGGGGACCAAACTTTTACAATTTTCAGCACCCTTAGTTTCTCAGTAGTGGTTTTCAGATCACACCTTGGCCAAAATAAAGACTTAACAGATCCGTTTATTATTAACAAGTAGTTGGGTACAAATGACTTGCTGAGTATTTATGTTCTGTAGTAGGCTGAATCGTGCCCCTCCCAAAAAATATCCAGATCCAAATCCCTAGAATCTGTTCATATTTTACCTTAAATGACAAAACAGACATTACAGACATGATTAATTTAAAGATCTTGAAATAGGCAGATTATCCTAGATTACCTGGATAAACCACTCTAATCACAGAGGTCCTTAGAAGAGGGAAGAAAGAGAGTCAAAGGAGACAAAAGGTGATGGAATGATGGAAACAGAGCTACTTGAAGATGTTGCACTGCTCATTTGGAAGAGGAAGGAAGGGTCCATGAGTTATAGAGGACAAGAGATTCAGCTCTGGAAGGTGGAAAAGGCAAGGAAACAGATTCTCTCCTGGAGCTTCCAGGGAGGTGAGGTCCTGAAAACATCTCAGCTTCAGCCCAGTGAAACCATTTCAGACTTCTGACTTCCAGAACTGTAGGAGAATGATTTTATATTGTGTTAAGTCACTAAGGTTATGACAATTTGTTAATAGCTATAGGAAACTAATACCTAACCTAATAGCCTCATAATTATATTAAAAATTCAAACATTTGAAAGAAAAAATAACACTATGCATAGTTTTTTGTTAATGTAATCCATGTGCCTGTTGGACACTGCACTGTTTCTCGTAGCCCAAAATCTGATTGGCCACGACCACCCTCACTTCCTGTTCCACATTGATTTTCATACAGTACATGCCTTTTTATCATAGTTCACAGAAATACAATGTCAATATAAGGAAAGTGGTTCAATCTAATGTTGAAACTGTAAACTCCCAAGGCCTAGTATTTCAGGTGCTGGCCCACCGATATCAAGTGTCAGCATTTTTCTCTCAAAAATGTCATGTATCCTACAGTGCTACTGGCACACATATTGGTCCCAAATTTTTAAATACTCTACAGATTATCCATTGTTTGTTTCCACCAATAATCAGTCCCTTAAGCCCTCAACTTGTGCATCCAACCACCTATCCATCAACTCCACTTAGATATCTAAAGGGCATCTCCAGTGAAATATGCCCATGACGGGTTGCTCTCACCTGCAAATGGCTGCTCTTGCTGCACTGACTCCCACACCCAACAACCTTCCACTAAAGGGTTTCTTATCTTGGTCAATGGCATTATCATCCTCCAGTTAATTCTGCCCCAAATTGGAGTCTTATTTACAGTCTCTCGTTCTATCACTTCCTTCATCCCATCCATCAGTCCCCCTGTCAGTGATGGCTACAGCCTCAAGCCTGGTTGTGTCTCACCTGGATCTCCATCACTGCATCCTCACTGACCCACTGATCTCCCTTCTCACCCTCATGTCTGTGGTGGTCCTCATGTCTTTCAGATCCTGAGACTCCCCAGCTCAAAGGCTAGTGATTTCAGAAAACTCACAGAATAAACACTAAGCCCTTTTCATGGTCTACACTAGTGGTTCTCAACCAGGAGCAAGTCCACTTCCCAGGTGACATTTGCTAAAGTCTAGAGACAGTTTTGGCTGTCACAGTGGGGAGGGAGTGCTACTGTCATCAGTGCTACTGAGCAGAGGCCAGGAATGTTGCTAAACACCCTGTGATGCACAGGACAGCTCCCCCGCCTCCACACACAAAAGAATTATTCAGCCCAAATATCATAGTGCAGAGGCTGAGAAACCCCGGGTTACATGGGCCAATGTGCTGTAGAACTCTTACCTGATTTTCCAACACTGCTGCTCTTCTACCAGACTGACTTTTCTATTTCTCCTACATATCAAGCACTTTCTGACCTCACGGATGTTGTCTTTGTTTCCCTTGCCTAGAATGCTCTCACCCTGGGTATGCACATTTTATTTATTTATTTATTTTTTGGACTGCCTGAATGTCATCTACTCAGAAAAGCCATTCCTGGTCTCCTTATGTAAAAGAACTGGAAATGTAGAACCTCATTCAGAAATCTATTCACAGGAAGAAGGTGGGAGATTCAAGAATAAACTCAGTCCTAATGAAGAGAGATCTGGGCAAATGAGTCTGACTTTCTGGTCAAGGGCTCTGAGGAATTAGGTTTATTCTGAAGGTAGCATGGGTCTGTGCTAGTCTACTTGAGGGGCCATAACAAAATACCATAGACTGAAGGGCTTAAACAACAGAAATTTATTTCTCATGGTTCTGGAGGCTGAGAAGTTCAAGATCAAGGTGCTGCCAGATTTGGTTCTTGGTGAGGGCTCTCTTTCTGGCTTGCAGACAGCCACCTTCTCCCTGTGTCCTCACACAGCAAGCTCTGATCTCTCTTGCTCTCTTACAAGGATACTAATTTCATCACGGGCATCTCATCCTTACAAGCTCATCTTTACCTTCCAAAAGCCCACCCTCAAATACTATCACTTTAGGGCTTATAGTTTCAACAAAGGAATTTGGGGAGACACAAAATTTAATTCATAACAAGATCTTTTAAGATTTTCTTTAAGACATCACATTGAACTTACTAATGTTTCATGCCTTTTGTGTGTGTGTGTGTGTGTGTGTGTTTATAGAAAGGATGAATAAACTATGGGGTAATTATGGCATTATTACAGGGTAAACTATAGAATCTATTTGTAAAATCATTAAAAAAAATCTACCCCATTACCATCTCTGTACAGACCTATGTTTTTTAGTATTTTATTGATAATGATTTTGCTGGAAAAGGCCCAATAATTTTTTTATTACCAATTGTCTTTAATTATTAGATGTAATAAATATATAAAATTCCTATCTAATACTCCAAAGCAATGGTGTTATACAGCACTTTCTTTAATGATTTCTCCTAAATTTTGTCTCTTGTTTGTAAACTTCTGTAGTTCCTTCTTTAGAAAAAATTATATGTATTATCAAGGAAATACTATAAAAAATATGTTTCTGAAGCAGCTTTACATGTAGTCCCTAGAGTCAGATCAGCATTTGAATCCTGCCTCTTCTAGTTATAAGCTATGTGACTGTGGTTTAGTTACTTAATCTCTCTGTACCTCAGTTTAGTCATCTATAAAAGGGGAATAATAATAGTATTTACTACACAGGATAAAATGAATAAATATGTTGACAGGGGTGAAACAGCTTCCAGTAAGGGCTGAAGTGATATAGGGTGACTATCCCTCCAGACTACCTGAGACAGTCCTGGTTTGTATCTGTTTTCCAGCTTATATAAGAGCACTTTATTCATTCCCCAAAATGAAATGTTTGGACGATAAATTATAATTATCAATTATATGGCACCCTAGCTATAACTATCATACCCTCCTCCCATTCATTGTCCTCTGTAAAAAGCTCCAGATCGGATCTTAAAAAAAGACCAAATAAAACCAAGTGAGCAAGTACATTTTGAGTTGCCCATGTGCCTAGCATAGGACTAGAAAATACAGCGAATACCTAAATATGGCAAGAAATTCTAGCAAGAATATATGACTCATATGAAATAAAGGAACACACTATAGAGGGAAGAACTAATGAGATTCGGGCAGTAAGTGCTGAGGATTCTGGAAAGAAAGAAAACTTCACAGACTGGTGAAGACTGGAAACACTTTGTTACAGTTAGGGCCGGCAAGATAGAGTGGAAAGTTAAGGGAAATCATAGCAATGACCTCGATCTATTCCCCTAGAAGGAGAATTTTGCAAAAATCCTCATTAATTGATTAAATGACTCACGTGCCAAGACAAAAGGAGCATTTCTTTCTTCTCATTTAGTGGGAATGCTCACTTTTTTGATAAGAAGCAAGAAACATAAAATGCAAAATGGGAATGCCGCTAATAATATTGAGTAAATAATAGACGAGTCCTTTCTAAGGAAGCTGTTTTACTTTTGCCAAAGGAGGGTGGTTAGACTGTTGAAGATAGCATTTATTTCAAATGTCAGCATTGGCAAAGTGTGGTGATGTTTACCTTCATTCAATTAGCAATTATTGTTTACATTTGCCCATTACACCACTAATGATGTGGCCTTATTACTAAACTGAAATTCCTCTGTGATATGCTGTAGAATTTGAACTTTCTGATAAAAGGAATAACATAATAAAAATAAAATCCTATTTATCAGAATACCACCTTGGTCTGTAACTCATGGCTTGCTGGATAAAGTCACACATTTGATTTAGCACAGTATTTTGTGGTCCCAGAATATCCTAGAAATGAAGAACTGTGCTTAGCTCACCTCAACAGGCTGTGTTAGTTATCTTTAAGTCAATGTATTGATTTGGGAATTGTTTGTTTTTAAGATGTATGGGAGTTGTCTAGAGACTACTGATTCATGTTCATATTTCTTGTTTCTTCTATCCTGGCCAATCGCAATGGGCCTAAGATATGCCATTATAAACTTTTTTTTTTTCCTTCTTAAAAACTGAAAACCACAGATGGCCTCAGACATCAGACTTGCCTTTTCAGAATATATCAATAGGCTTCTTTGTTTTAGGTGCAGGAGAATGCTTTCCTGGTGAAAAGACAAAGTGAGTCATATCGTGATGGTAACACATTTTTTGTTCCTACATGGTGAAGATGCCTGGCTATTCTAGGAGTCAATGTCATGACACTGGGTTTTTCAGTCCATGAAGTGTCTGGCTGTCAGTCTTGAGTCTCAGTAGCTGTATTGAAGAGGAAGGCTGAAATTAGGATAGCCTGCCTTGGAGTTTTAATTTCATAGTTGAGTCACTGTGTGGCTTAATGTGACTTTCTATCTTTTCATTTGCCATTGGTTTCTACACTTTTTGAGATATTTGTGCCCACTTGTTTGATTCACCACCATAGAATTATGATAAAAATGAAGAGGAGATAGGACACGTTTAAAAAAAATTAGTTATGTTCTCCTGTGGGATACAATTTAGAAATGTATTTTTCAGAATGTACATTTTGAATGGAAGCCTGACATTTGGGCCTCATTTGCTCAACCCCTCGGTAGATTCTACATCTTCTGTATGGCTGGGGTAATTCTGCCAAAGCCTTTCCTTCCTCCGTCTGCTAACCTAATCAAACATTTGCTCTCCTAAAACAAAGATGGAGCCAGGAATGTTTTTCTTATATTTCCATTACCACTTGAAACTGAAGACTCCGTCTCTCTTGGATCATTTCAATACCTCATTTATGGTTAGCATTTACCCAAATTCATGGATTGTGAACACTTTAAAAATTATACTGAGTCCTTATGGAGATCAGGGGTTTCAATTTCTCAAACAGAGGCTGCAAATGTGCTCAACACGGTTCATGGTATACACCAAGTCTAGTTTATAATGGGTCAGGTTGGCACCATTTAGGTATGGCACAGATGCAAACTGTTCCTGAAGCCCCCCATCAAGGATACAATTGTTTCTAAGTTTCAGAGTTGAATGCTTCATTAAATGCTGGAGCATGTGCCATAATGGGGTTCCCAATTGCTAACTTAATATTTAGCTTCCAAAATTCTGTGACAAACACCTTGATGCCCCCTCAGGTCTCCACAATTAGCCACATTTGCTAATCTTTCCCAATACGTCTCAGTAGACAGAGAAGAATGCAAAGTTTTAATTTGCTAATCACCCAGTTGGAGAGGGGCTGTGGGGGGAGATGCTAATCGTCTGCAGACATCTGTAATGACCCTTGGACAAAACCGAGGAAAACTAAATCAAAGCTTTGACAAGGGCAGGAGAGCGGAAACAGAAGCCCTAATTGTGGCCATGTGAAGTGCACTTTCCCCTTTTGTAGCTTTTGTAGCAGAATTGCACAATACTTTATAAAGTAACTTTTATGGACAGAACCAAAAATGACTTTTTCCATCTTTGGGGATAAATGGTCGGACTGATCTGTGAAATATGTGAAGAAGGACCGACATTATGGTGCAAATGTAGCAGACAAAAGGGTTTGGGCGAGCTTTTGCCAGTTAAATTTGGCTAACCTGCAGAAAGCCTATTGTCAAGCCAGCCATGCTTCACTGAGCTCTCTTCCCTCTTTATGGTTAAGTGAACCTCAAAACAATGACAAAGAAATATGCACTGAGTCACATAATCTAAGAAATAGACTGTACTCTCCTCAAATCGAAATAACGGCACTTTAATTCTTGGATTTTTCACATTTTCGTTGCTAAAGCTCCTATTTGCTTTCTCTGAATCTGTATCAGTTCATGCAGTTCTGCCAAGTGGGGAAGCTTTGCAGGACACTGCCACTGTAGCACTTGAAATAGTAAGATGAACAGAACAAGCGAAAGGTAAGCTTGCTTCCTTGCAGTGTTTTGAGTGTCTGTTTCTTTGCTTGCAAAAGTTTACGTTTTCTTGGTCGAGAGAAGTTTTGTTTAATACCCATCCTGTGTCAAATAAACTACTCTTGTTACTGTTTTTAACGGTTGAAGTATAAGAGGGAAAAAAACGGAAAAGAAAATGTGATGTCAATTCACTTAAAAAACAAAGTAAAAATCCATGGGCTTTGCACTTAAATATAGACACACACTGACATAATTGTCAGTGGTGAGTTATGTTCTCAAAAAGGAAAACTGACTGACAAAAAGGTTCATGATTTTCCTAGCTTCAGAAGTTAATTTTTAGATATCTTTTAGTGAACTTGTTTTTGAGGATGAAACTTTTAATGTGATTTGATAGTGGAAAAATACAAGTATGGTTTAAAATTAAAAGAGCTGCCAATTATGTGAATATTTTTCCGTTCTCTGCTGTACTTTCTTGTGATTAAAATAAACCTTTATAAATGGACATTTTAAAGATTTTTTAACTTTAGAATGGCCTCCAAATCCAGCCAAACTTCAGAGATCTTGAATTTTTTGTCGGTACCAGTTGCTAAGTCAACTCAGGAGGATGGCTGACATTTAAGGGGTCTAATAATTGCTCTTCCCAGAGTTGTGTCATTGAGAAAGGATCTAATGGAGGGGTGAATCTTTTTACTGTCTCTTCCCACAGCAAGTTTTCTGGTTTCAGTGTTCCAAGTTCTCTAGTATTGAGTTTTTCTTACTAGAGTAAAGTCAACCAACTTTCTCTAAAACACTGTCTAAAAGCTCTCAGTCAATAATTCAGTGCTGCTCCCTACATGGTCTTGACAGCTCCTCACACTGTTCCTTGCTGTTTCTCAGCCTCAGTTTTCTCAGCAGGGGTCTATCAACACACATCCTGATTTAGTAGTCTTTTACCATCTCCAGGAAATGCAATACCTCATTGATTTCTCCTGCTCTCTTTGTGTTTTCTACCTTCTTACATAGGAATAAATGGAGTTCTTAGATGAACAAACCTCATGTTCAAAACCTTTCACCTTTATATGAGCTCCATACACCCAACTTTTTCGATGAACAAAAAATAGGAAGAGTCTATTTATGATAGGAGAGTTTCTGTAATAGGAAAAGAAAGCCTTAAAAAAAAAAAGAAAGAAAGAAAGAAAGAAACTTCTTAAAGATAAGTAAAAGCTGCCAGATTCTGATTTTATAGCAAGCTACTTTGCTTTTCTGGGAGTATATGCATTGTGAAAATTGATACAAAACTGGAAAAAGAGTTCTGAGATCAGCATCCCAAAAAAGTGTGGTGGCACCCATGTGACCAACGTCATCCATTTTTGAGAGTGAAGAATCCAAACATAACATTCAGCATTACCATGTTGATATATGATCAGTAAAGGGTCTTTCAGTAAGTTAAATATAATTCAGAGAAAACTTATTATAAAACGGGGAATTATGTGGTTAAAATTATGTCTTTCAATTTCACTTGCTAATCTCTCATAGGAAAGAAGTAGATTTATGGTGAAGTATAAAGGACTGATGACTTGCTGATGTCATGTTTGAACTCACAAGACTTTGCCACAGAATGGCACTTCAAAACCTGTTCAAATACAGACTGTAAAAGTAAATAATGCTCGTAATATAATTGTTTGGGAAGAATTGATGGGACTACAGGTATTCACAAACATGTAACAAATATATATATTTTAATGAAATTACTGTGGCTATATATCATTTTTATAAAAAATAGAGAGTTCTCTGATCCTTGAATGTGAATAAGCAGCTATGAGGGAAAGTTCACAAAAATGATTTATGATTTCTCTGTGTGGAATTAGAAATCCAAGAACTAGTCTAGTTAACTTAGTAGATTTTCTTATAATTATTTACTTTGAAGTTTCAAATTCTGTTTGTTGATAATAAAAATGCAGTTAAAATAGTACTTCAGCTAAAAATATTTGATAAAGTTCTCTTATTTCTTTCATTGTCCCTAATAATATCTGACAGTAATATAAAGGGAACATTCCAAAAAGGTACTATAAAAAGAATGTTAGGAAAGATTTGTAACTCTCTGAAATACGTAATTTTCCACAAACTTCAATTACTTCAAAATTTAATTAATACAGTCTTTATACTTTAGAAATGTAGGTTTATATTTCCTTTTCCATATCTGCATATCCAATGCCCCACTGTAATTTTGTAAGTGTCCTTAAGTTCCCATATGGGGGTTAATCATACCTAGAATGGAAGGAGTTGAAAAGGAAATGACAAACAAAAAATGTCACTTTTACATTTCAGTTGGATACATCATTAGTTTCTAATGAGACACAGTATTAAAAAATTAGTGGAAATAAAAATAATGTGAAGACTGTGGTGCTGTCCTGGGCCTGTTCCAGCACCATCTATTGCTCCTAAGACCTCAAGTGTGATTCAGTCCCAGTCCCATCTCACTGCATGCCCTCTCATGTTACAGTATGTTACCAGTTATGAAGGATCACTTTACTTTTTTGCACTAAATTTTCAGATTTTGATTTTGATTGTTTAATAAGTGACCTAAAATAATAACATTTAATTTCTACAGTATTCTCTTAAATACAAACAACTCCTACTAGAAAATAAAATTTTTTTTTTTTGAATCGTCTAAATTATGTTGGAACTTAAAGAAGAAAGAATGAATATTATTTAGATATTTAACATTTTATGGGTACATTTATATGTGTATGTAGGGATACATTATATTTTATATAACACTTTTTATAGAAAATTATTATATAATGTGCCTACATGTATGTGGCCATATGCATTTGCTGACGCTGGTATCTTTTGCAGTTCCCCATACAAGTTTCCTAA
>NC_059131.1:76953223-77028223 GCF_020740605.2 Lemur catta
GTAAAATATATATTCAGGGCAATTACTCGTGCCTCAGAAGGTGGAGAGGAATAATCGCACTGGCACACGGGAAGAGCCCATGAGTCTGGCACAAAGCTATAAGGAAGACAGGCCATGGGAAGTCAAAGCAGAACAGCACGCCTAGACACAGTTTCTTTCTTTCCTTTATCAGTGGTTTTTGAAAGCTTACTATGTGCCAAGCACAGAGCCTGGCAACGGTAGCGACCTAACAAGAAATTGTTCAAAGAATGGCTAGATGGATGGATAACTAGATGCAGGCAGTGTCAGGCATCCAGAACTGGATATCTTAGTAGGTTACAAAGACACTCAGGGAGAAGTCCTGAGCTGTATCTAGAGGCACCAACCACCATCTCTTAAAATGCCATGTCCCCTTTTATTAGTGTCCACCTTTTCTGATGCAAAATAAAAATGATCACCTAATTTGGAGATGGCAAATCCACAAAGGAGTCTTTACCTCACTATCACAGGGGTGGTGGCTGAAAGAGAACTTGGCCTTTCTACCCACCCCCGACTCCCCATACACACACACTACTAAAGAGGACATTCGATTGCATGTTCCCAATCTAAAAACGGAACAGCAAACACCCAGCACTGACTCTTGCCTGAGACTGCAGGGAGTGTCCCTAGAAGTGATGGTTACCTCATGCTCCAGTTTTCAAAATCTTTGAAAACGTGTGATGCAGGAGGTAGCAGGGCCAATGGAATGTCCAGAAAGCTTTGCAAACTTAGACAGATATAGCTACGATTAGTAAAGAGTTGTATTAACTAATTTAATGAGATGCAACTTTTACCTTTTCTAGATAAGCCGAAGTTATGAACTTAATACTAAGTTCATCCCAGAGAAGGGATCAAAAGAGAAGGAGGGGTAAAATTTAATCATTTAATTAGTTACTTAATTTAATAACTGGAAAAGGAAATAATACAGTGTGCAAAAGCTCCAGGTATTTACATTGAGTGGGGCTTGCCCTGAGCAGCAGCGGCATCTAGCACTTATTTGCCAATATTTTGTATCAAACTTTTATGTTTACACTTGACATTTAATGTTCACATCATACCCTGGGGGAAAATGAAGCTTATGAGGTCACACAGGTGGAAAAGGACTTTGTCCATCCCCAGTGTCCATGCAATTTTTAATATTCTGCATTTCCACTCAGGAGACTTGTTAGAAAACTAGAGGACTATCCAAACTGTACATAAAGGATTAGGAGGTGGAAAAGCAACAACACATTCATTTCTGCAGAGGTTTTCCCTACAATCAATTCTTCATGGGGGTCTGAGAAGAAGCCGCTATGGTGCAGGTACGAAGGTGAGCCCTGGCGGGGCCTTTGCTGGCAAGCAGCTGTGACTCTGGAGTGCAGGGAGCACGAAAGCAAAGTCCCAAATATCCTGAAAGAAAGGAAGTGAGGAGGAGCCAGGAGCACAAAGAAGTGACCTCACCTAGAAGTAGCTCTGTAGCAAGAAAGGGCACAGACTCGACCTCACAGATCCTGAGGCTGGTATTGATCAGCAAAAGGTCTGCAGCCTCAAGAATGGGCTGCCCTTTGAGCTCAGTTGGCTCCTAAGTGCAGCAATGAGCCTGAAAGGACGTGGACTGCCATTGATTACAGGAAGCACGCTGCACTGGCATTGCAAATGTGTTAGGATTTCAGTTAATGTATGCGAAAATGGCAATTTAAAAAGGGGTTGTACCTTTTTTTCCCACACACAGG
The DNA here is from genome assembly GCF_020740605.2 of Lemur catta. Lineage (NCBI taxonomy): Eukaryota > Metazoa > Chordata > Mammalia > Primates > Lemuridae > Lemur > Lemur catta. The sequence continues at coordinate 76,954,954 of NC_059131.1, forward strand.
AAAATTGCATGAAGGAAAATGTTATATATATATATATATATATATATATATAAAGAATACTTTTTTTTAGCTTAAATTTACATGTACTTGATCCAGCTAAAGAATTAGTAAAAGCCTGAGCACTGGCTAATATCTTCAATAATTAGAATCATTAGTGAAATCATGAACTAAAATTGTGTTTATACTTTGATATTCTTCTTTCATTAAAGCTATTAGTGGCCTGTGACTAAGTAAAAAGTAGTTTTAAATATATTTTAAGTGCATATTAAGATCCAGTAAATACTTCCAATACTAAACCCTTCAATCAGAATCTTTTTTTGAAAATAATTAGCTTTGGTCATCAATGTACAGAATCAGGTTCATGAACATACTAAAAATTCTGTTCTAATAGATACTACCTTTTGTTAAACATAACAATTTTTAAGGTGGCTGCAAATTGATTTACCTAAAAAGGATACAGCAAAAAAAAAAAAAACACACACACAAAACAAAACAAAAACCTATAGAGATAACCAGACTGCACTTAAAATAAATGGCCAAGGAAATGAATTGCCAAATCAAAGAGCTGCCTATGTTATTGCCTACTTTTTCATTCATTCTCATTCATTCAGTCTCTTTCTCACTCATTCTTGTATGTCTACTTAGCCCACAAATCCTTACAAAATATGTTTCCTTCATAATTCTCAAATGATCTTTTTATTATATTTCCATGTCCACCAACTTAGGAAGACACCATTTCTTGTCCAGAATTGCAGCAGCCTCCTAAATAAATTATCACCCTTATAGAAGAAGAAAGGCATAGGATTAAGAGATGGCATGGTGCATTTGAACCACAGGCAATTCAGTACCTCTGTGTAGGAGCAGAAAATGTGTGACCCTTTTCCTTACCCATCATAAGGGTCATAATGGATGCTCCTAAAGCAAAAGACAGGTTAACAAAAGAAAGCTTTACAAATGTATTTCACCGAAGTTTTGCATGGCACAGGAGGCTTTAGAAATGAAGGCCCCAAGAACCAGGGAAAATTGTCTATTTTTATGCTTACATTTGATGAAGAATGGGCAGCCATTTCAAAACATGATTGGACAGAGGTCTAACGTAACAGCCTGAGAGGAGAAACCCAGCAAGGCATGTCTGTTCAGATTCTTCCTGGCCTCTCTGGTTAGATTCCTTTCTCCCAAGTTTAAGGCAAGAGCTCTTTGAAATGAGGGTCTTCGAGGGAGAAGGGAGAGAGTGACCTTTCTAGATTTTATGGCTTTCTTTGGAAGAGGGATGTTCTAGTTTCTATGACCCCTCTTAAGGAAGAGGAATTCTGGTTTCTGTGAATACTTTGGAGGAGGAGGGGCAGAAGAAAAGAGGGTGGGAGAAGGTCAGGGAGAGACTGCTGAGGCTGTTTCTCAGGCCTTTCAATCTCTTTAGTTCAAAGTACTTAGCATACCAACACACCTTACTTTGGGGTATCATTTTCTGAGCCCCAACAACTGGAAAGAGGTAGACAAAAGGGTCTAGTGGGTATAGAAATATCTGGAGACCTAAAAAGGGGCTAAATTTAGTATCATGTTGGCTAAGCTAAGGAGTTTAAATTCTAGGTTTTAAACAAGGGGGTGGCATTATGTGATTTGCATTTAGAAAGTTTACATGGGTGGATCTTTGGTTATATGAAAAGCTGTTTAATTTGCAAAGTGCCATACAAATTCAAAGTATGACTAGTGTTAACTTATTTTTTCTCATTATTCTAACTCTCTTAAGGTTAGGTATACTGTCCTTTGTATTATTTCATTCTGCTTCAATACATTTTATTTTTGTGTTCCTGGTATGAGTTATAGCACATAGCACATATTAGGTGGACAAAATAAAGAATGAAAATTGGTTAAACATGACTAAAAATTAAATGTAAAGAGAAAAACATTACAACTTCTATAAGAAAGTATAGCGTATCCTTAGATACTCAGGGCAAGGGAGTTTACATAGAAAGTACAAGAAGCACTAACTGAAAGGAAAAGTTTGATAATCAATTACACTAAAATCAAGAACCACTATCCATCAAAAATCTGCTATAAAGAAAGTAAAAAGAAAAGGTACAAATTGACAGTGGATATTAGCCACATATATAACCAACTAATATTCAGATTATATTAAGAACTCTCATGAATCCACATTAAAAAATTCCATAAAAAATGGGCAAAGAAAATAATCAATATTTCACAGAGGAGGAAGCATGAAGAATCAATAAATATATGTAAAGTCATTTGATCTCTGTAATAATCAGGCAAATTAAATCATAATAAGATACTATTTACAAAAACTAGGTTGTCAAGAAAAAAAGGTAAATGTTTAACAAAGCCAAATATTGACAAGGATATGGAAAAAAACAGAATCTCTCAATGCTGCTAGTGGGATTATAAATCAGCATAACCTCAATCAACTTGGCATTAGCTAGTTAACTTGACATTCATGTATCCTATGTCCCTGCAATTTCACTTGCTGGAGAATTCTCACACAGATACTAGTCAACATGTAAGAAACTGCTTATGGTGACATTGTTTGTGAGAACAAAACAACTAACTCAGTCACTAAATAAATACAAACATATTTTTATAATTACATAATGAAATACAATATACTGGTGAAACTGAATAAACCAGGGCTACATGCACCAAGTATGAATTTTTTTTTCAATAAAATGTTGAAAAAATTACCAGGCTACAATTTATACTTTATTACAAAAGGTAATCGAATATTTCTATAAAAGTCAGAAAAGAAATAAAGACATTACTTAAGAATATGTCCAGGTATGGTAAACCCACAAATTAAAGTGATCTTTTCTTTTCTTTTTGAATTCAGGATAGTGTTTACCTTTAAAGGAGAAACAAAATTTTGAGATTTGGTAGGGGATATCAATGGTAATGTTAAGATTTGTTAAAGAAAAAATTACTTAATGACACTTTTTAAAGACAGTAAGACAGACTTTATTCAATAGAGGCCATCACTATAAGTGTGAGGAGCACTGCAATGGGGTCTTGCAATGGGGGAGAGAGATTGGATTCAGTGTTGAATCCAACTTGCACGGGCAAGTGGGAATTTACAGCCAAGGAGCAGGATGAAGGTCAGTGGATAGAATATTACTAAAAGGAAACATCACCAGTAAGGGGAGAGCCTGGCTAAACCAACCTAACTATTTTCTCTGAAAAGAGGTCAGGGTGATCAAACATCACCTGGGGGTTACTGGGGCTGAGAAATTTGATTAGATATTGAGGGTGATCAGGTAGGAAGGATGAAATATTTTGTCTTAAAAACTGACTTAGCAGGATTCTTGCTAAAATTGGACAATGCAAAACTGAATGGGAAAGTCCAAAAGTCCAGTCCTACTGGAAAAAAAATTTAGGGGAACTTGAGTAGAATTTGTTTGAAAAGACAATCTTAGATCCAATTTCTGAAGTTGAGTGTTTGTTTCAGAGGGACATATTTATAGAACATAATATGATTATGTTCTATAAATCGTATATATGACACCTATAGTTTTTGCATATATCAAATACTTCCCAGTAAAATATATAAAAATAAATAATTTATAATGTACAAAAAGTGAATAAATGTTCAATATTAATATCAAATAAAGAAAGTAAACAATATACAAATATCATCACAATGTGATCTGAGACACGGAAACACATGCATTAGGTTATGCTTCAAATTAGGAGCAAATTCTCTGTGATCTATCCCACCATCTCCTCCTTCAGATCACTGTCTTGGTTTGGAGTGTCATCGTCTTGTTGAGGACCTTGCTACAATTCCTCCTCTTCTACTACTTGCCTGCAGTTCCAACAACACCTTGAATCTCATCAGAGCCAAATTCATCTCTCTATTGTGAAACTGATCATGAACCCCTCCTTAAAACGCTTCAGTGAACCCTTGTCTCTCAGAAGGAAGTCCACACCCCACAAAATGCCATGATCCTTATTTCCTTCCATGGTCTACTTCCCTCTGGCTCTTCCAGCCTCATTTCCCTTCCATTCCCTTGCTATCACCCACTGCCATCCAGGTGTCAGGTACAGCAAAAACATTAGCAAATCTTACCCAACCCTTTCTGTGCCCCCGATGCCCTTCCAAGCACTTCACATATATTAACTCATTTAATGTTCACAGTGAGATATGTACTGCTATGGTTTGAATATGTCCGCTCCAAAACTCACACTGAAATTTAATCTTCAGTGTGGCAGTAGTGAGAGATGGGGCCTTTAAGAGGTGATTGGGTTACAAGGGCTCTGCTCTTATAGATGAATTAATCCATTCATTGATTAATGGGTTAATGGATTGATGGTTACCATGGAAGTGGGACTGGTGACTTTATAAGAAGAGGAAGAGAGACCTGAGTCAGCACGTTCAGCCCCCTCACCATGTGATGCCCTGCGCTGCCCCAGGACTCTGCAGAGAGTCCCCACCAGCTAGAAAGCCTTTACCAGATGTGGCCCCCCCCAACCTTGGACTTCTCAGCCTCCATAATCCTAAGAAATAAATTTATTTTCTTTATAAATTACCCAGTTTCAGTTATTCTGTTATAAGCAACAGAAAATGGGCTAAGGCAAGTACTATTATCATATTTATTTTACATTGAGGAAACAGGTCCTGAGAAGTAAATTATCCAAGCTGTATCAGCGAAACAGAAGGAATTGGAATGACACTTTACCCGCCTGATTCCAGCTTGTTCATCCAGAACCATATCAGTTGCTCTCTCCTCTGTGAAGTCTTTCCTAATGCCACCCCCAACCGCACCCCTTCCCTAAGATTGGGGTAGAGTTGACATCTGCCTGCTCCTCTGTCACCTCGTATATAGCTCCACCACGACACCATTAGTAATTTCCCCCGGGTATTTCACTGTCACCATCATTAGAACATTGTCAATTCCTGGCACACAATGCATATTGATTAAATTCATGAATGAACAGTCAATTAGCTAAATAGTGATCCAAATCCAAATTTTAAAGAGTATATCTTTTATCTCTTTATAGATACTATTGTCTGTATTTCCCCTAACTAATCAATTTTTAATAGTATTACTCTTATTGAAATAAGGACTAAAGCATTTAGAAGCCATGCAAACAAGTAACATTCAAACATGTTTGTGATTCACTATGTTTATATCAAATTATGAGTTAATACAATCACAATAAATGAAACAAGTTAATTTTTTAAAATGAGCTCTTAAAGGGTCTCTTGAATTTGGGTAGAGTCTGTATTCTGTAGGGAAGTATAGGTCTAAATAATTTAATTCTTTAACTATGGTAAATTTAACCCTTTTAGAGAAATAACTGCTCACCTCCAGCTGTAAACAAAGATTTATGATTACATCACCAGGGGATGAAGAATCTTACTAGTTTACTCAAGTGTGGATCACTTTGATTGGGGAGCTTGGCTGGGTCCATGATCCAGAGGCTTGGCTGAGTCTAGTTCCTACGCAGTGCCATGAGGCACTGGGCTGAGGGAACTTCAGAACAGGCAACTCTGACAGAACTCAGGGGTAATAATGATCACGAATAAAGAGACAGAAGTCTGCAGTGAAAGTCACACAGCTTTAGACCTGATTCATTTGCAATTACTTTCCACAATTCTAAGCAGAACTATCATTTCAATTGTAGAATTCATTGATGTTAATATTTCCTGAACCAAGGACTTAGTACTTTTAAGATCCGGGTCAATTCCACCAAGCCTGGAGGACACAATAGGCTGAGTGTCAGCTGTGAGATACAGCCCAGTCTTCTTGTGCAGGGGGCACAAAAGATAACCATGGAGATCATGAAGACCACGTAATTCCCTAAAGTAATCTTTTTGGTAATTATAGGTACCCTATAAATACTTTCTTCAGGCAAGTGTATGGGTTGTCACAAGCTTTTTGTGAAATCACTGAAACATTAAAAAATAAAACAAAAAAGAATGAAAATCAATCTCTTGAGCCTTTTACTTATTGTTTGATGTCAATAAGGTGATGGAATAGCTTTTTTCTCTGCTTCTCCTCTACCCCTTCATTTCCTCCTCCTCCTCTTCTTTTTCTCTCTTTTTTGTCAAGAAATTTAATTGCTTAGTTTTGTTGTGGCATGTCCACATTGCCTGGTGTGATGGTATAGAAAGCAATAGAAAAAAAGAGATGAAGAGGAGAATGAAGAGGTATTGGTAAATATACAAGATTTTTGTAGAAAATATCTGAGATAAAATATAGTTTAAATGAGTTGTGAAAAAGAGGAGTATGGTCATTCACTTAAAAGTGTCTACAGGAAGAAGTCAGGCAGGTGGGGGAGGCAGGCAAGTGGTGATGGACCCTCATCTGTGCTCACATGTGCACCAACAGCTGGGCTAGTGCAAGATCAAGAGAACACATGATTGCAGAAAGAATCCAAGCAAGTGCATCAACATGACCTGCAGACCCCTGAGCCCCATTTGAAGAAACTCATTTGCAAATCCCTCAATAGTTTCATGCCTTCATAAGGCGCTAAAATGCTCCATCCAGGATACAAAGGTCAAGGGGAGAACCCAGGTGGAAAGCATGTGTCAGGAACTCCCGATCGTGTCTGATACAGAAATGAGAATCACTGGTGATTCTATCAAAAACACTAGAACTATACCAAAGCTCCAAATATGCTTTTTCTAAAGTGAGGACACCGTAATGAGTTGAAATAAATACTTTTTATATGTTAAGTATTTTTCCTGTTTTAGGATTTCTCCATTTTTACAATGTATATACTAAGTGTATACTAAGTCCTTTGGCAATCTTTATGTTTTCTTTAACATTTCTAGACATGTGACTCTATTAAAATTAGGATAACATCATCAAAAAAATCTTTATTGCATACCTACCAGGTGTGTGACACTTTGCTGAAGCAGAATTTATAACTATTTATAGTGTAATACTGCATATAATATATTTTTAAAGTCCAAAGATAGCTGTGCTGCCTGCCTGTGTTGTCAATAATAGAAGTTCATGACATTTGATTTGAGTCTTTGTGAGAGGCAATGTTATTCTGATTTAATAGCTTCCATCTGCTCTTCCCATTTTCATTGCTTCTTTTACAGTTTCCAAATTCCACCCCGTACCCTCCAGGGAAATTTTCTCAAGCATTGATTCTATTCATCTATGAATTGGAGGAGGGGGAGTGTTCTGCCGAGTTATGGTTTTCTTTATTGATCTTGATTGTTAGGCAACTTGTTGACATGCACACACTTGCTTTTTTATTTCATAGATGTGCATGTGTGTGTGATATGTATGCACATATATATGTGTGTATATGTGTGTGTGTGTGTATATATATACACAGACATATTTGGTGGTGGTAAGTGCTTGGTAATCTTAAAGACTTAACTCATGAACAAAATTTGGTGTTGAAACCTTCCTTTACAAAGTAAAATACGGAAACATTCCATGAATAAAGATACATAGAAAAGAGATCTCTTCTATATTGTTAATCTATTGCTGAGCAATTTTTGTCTGTTTTATGAAAAAGGAAAAATATATGTTAAAGTTTACTTTCTGAAATAAAATAAGATGAATTCAAAGCTTTATTTATAATTATTGCAATGTATTGCAGAATTAGTTCAACATTAACACAACAGTAACACAGATATAACACACTTGGGGAGTTTCATAGGCATACTAGCCACATGTGGCATTATTTTTAACCTTTTTGTTTTTAAAGTAGGTATTATATTCAAGTGGATAAAAATAAGTATAACTCTGTCTTGACATTATACACCATCTAATTTCATACTAGATCTCTGAAGTCAAAAATTGAATGTAAAATATTTTTTACTCTACTATAGCCAAGGCTTTACAAATGTGTTTATCTTCAGACAGTTAAGGAAGAATATAAAATAAAATAACAAATATTATTGCAAACACTCATCATGTGCATGATACAAAATTAATAGCATATGCTCTATCATTATTTTTGAGAAGTTGTGTTTTGTATCTTGGCACTGAAATGCTTTCGTTTTCAATATAAAAATCTCAGATGGAGAGACATATATGAGAGATACAGTTCAAATTAATAATGAAAAGTGCCAATAATCTGTACCTTTAGTATAGCACTTTGCATACTCATTGGCCATAGAGAGGGATAAATATTTTTAGACACACATTTTGGGGAAATTCACATTAGTCCCTGAAGGAAATGTGAAACACGTTAAAATGAATGAAATTGACTAGGGTTGGAGTGGTGGGAGCTGTCTTTACAGAAACATGGAAGACCCCTAAATATGTATAAGAAGAGCTGGATTTTAAATTTTCCTCCGGGCTTCCCCAAATGCCATTTTCAGTTTCTGAGTGGCCTGAAGGGCTTTCACCCCAGCTCTCTGCACTCTCATAATAAATAGTCGAATAACCTTACACAAGTCAATATATCAGTGCTTCATATGCTCTATCTAGACACTCCCCTCTAATGGAGAATTTCTAAACGGAAAACCAAATTCATGCTTTCCCCTTTATGTTGCAGTCGTGTCCACTTTTTATTTTATGTGCTTCTTCTCTAGATAGCTAGATAACAAAAATAAGCCTCCTATCAAACCACCGAGGCCATTTCTAATCCACCTGCTCCACAACATCCCCTACTTGTATTCCCATTGCACTTGCTATATGTTTAATGACTGTATCAACCACATTTTGCCATATTTTTTACATACTTCTACCCTTGTCACCTACTTAACTAAATTTTAAGCCTTTTGGTGGCAGAAAACTTGTCTTTTTATGCTCTGTAGCACAAGACACAGTGCCTTATCCATAATAGGTTCTAAATACCTGCTTATCAGAATGGAGCTCTAAAATAGCCACTCATGTCTATATTCATCAATTCACTCACTCACTCATTCATTCATTCATTCCACAAATATGTAGCGAAGACCTGATGTGCTAACCATTGTAAAAGATGCTTGAGATATAAATATACATGACCTTAAATCCAGAGAATCTAATAATGATCCTTGACAGTATTCCTAGGTTTGAGATTATAGTAATACCTCCTGAAACAATGAATGTATTATTTCAAATAAAAGCTGTAGTAGATTCCATATGAATGGATATTCTCAACAGTAATGAAATTTAGATATGTAGATCATCCCAAATCAATTTCACACTTCAGCAGTTCCCAGAGTTTGGGTCTGATTAATTACTTAGCTGGATCCTCTATTAACCAGCTATTTCTCACATTTTCAACTTTTTACAATAATTCAAATGAGAGTTTCTCTAGATAATTTAAATAGTTTCCTTAAATAGTTTCTTGAAGACATTTTGTTTAATACCACTAACATCATGTTAAACAATTCTTTTTTTCCTTTTGTTTGCTTTCTTAGCCATTGTTTTGGTCAATTTTTAACTTGTTAATTTCTTTGCCTTAAAGCAACCTTTCTTTTCTTCTGTTGTAGATGTTTTAGATGCTCTTGTTTGAGCTAATTGATTTTTTTTCTCTTGGTATTCTTGAGTCATTAATTAAAATATTGAAGTCTATTTTACCCCCAAACAACAAAACAAATTATATGAATTATAAATCCTTTACTTTTAAAATTAGCTTAGTGTATGTACCAAGAGTATAAATCTAGCATATTGAGGTAATTTACTGCATAGGAATCATAATAATTTCTGTCTAATATTGACCATAACTCTCAAAGTTCCATTAATTTTCCAGATTATTCACACTTTATTTCCTTTTTCTAGGTCTGCATTTTCTGAGTTTAAATATAATTTTATTCCTTTACATGTACTTTTTAATATATTTAATTCCATTGGATTTTTACTCCTTGTTTATGCCAGTATTAGTAATACCACTCAAATTTCAAATTCTAGTACACAGCATTTTACATGTAATCATTCTCACATTTTTTCAAACATGCAATATATAATCATTTTCAGAAATATCAATTGCTTTAACTTTTTACTAGTAGCTATACTCTCTACATTTATGATCAAAATAAAATAATATAAACAAGTATAAGCACTAATAAATACTTGTGCAATGCCCTAATATAAGTTACATAAATATTTATGACAATTTAGTCTAGAAAATTTGGCATTTACAGGCTATCCTATAGTGAAAAGAATACGATATGCAAAACTTGAGCTAAATTTTATAAGACCAGCCTTCTCAAAAGTATTGGCAAAGTAGTTAATATTAATATTGTACAAATGCTAATGACCATTACAGAACATTCCAGGAGAGTCCCAATGTCTATGATGCTAAGTTTTATGAAGAGCAAATTACCTTTTTTCTTTTCCTCCTTTCAGTGCCAGTAACCATAATCCATAAGCAAACACCTCAGTACCTTACCTGGACTGTCTGTGCTTGTTCAACCTTGAATTAAAAGAACAAATTTCCCTATGTGTTTGGTGATGACAAGATAGCAACTGATTGGTTAGTAACTCGACACACTTAATAATGATAAATGTTTTAAAAATCTCAACTATTCAAATGCGCTAAGAACGTGGCATGTGTTCTGCTGAATTGACTGAATGGAATAGAATGGGAAGATTCTTGCAAACAAACCTGTCTTTGAGGTGGGCAGAACACAAAATGATTACTAAGAAGATGGGCATTGTGAAGTCACTCACCTATGGTGATCAGTATTGACCTGGACATTTTCTGTATCTCTACTGTTTCCTAGTTGAATTTTCACCCCATTTCTAAGAGATAGAACTTCACATTTTAATATGTCAACCTGAAATATGACATTTTGTTTTTCAGTTGGATTTAAAGAGCATCTACTCAACAGTTCTTTCAGGGATCCATGTATTCTGTGAGCTCTCTTATTCTCTCTCTCTCTCTCTCTCCTTCTCATCCTCAATAAATCATCTGCATCTGTTACTTCCTAGAAACCTTTTACATATCTCAGTCACTTTTGTTAGGCTTTTGTGTTTCTTAGTTGCCACAATTTCCCCTTCTTTCAGCCACAACCCCAGGCAATTCCTACTAAAGAATGACACCAAACAACATGTCAAGAGCCTTTCAAAATTGCTGCCAGACTTCAGTGACATTCTTACAGCATATGGAGTACTGATGTGCTGAAAATATGGCAGAAAACTACCTGATGCTTACTGTGTCAGGAAGTTTCAGTCAGATGGACTGCTCTGGTTCAGATTTGCAACGTAAACAGGACTTTCACTGTTTTTTAACAAAACAGCTAAGCAAAAGTTACTAAAAATGTCTTTTCCAATCAATTGTTTCATCCAGCCCCCCACTCTCCAAGCTCTGCCAATAAAAGAGGAAATATTACGATTAAACAAAGACTAAAATTATGCCGAAGCATGACATGTGATCCTGCCTAATGGAATAATTTAGTTATAATTTAAATGTGTTATATGTTCTCTAGATCATCCAGACCATGTCACATGAGAGTTATGGGATTGCTATTCTCTTATATAAAACGTAAACCTCTTATAAACTATGAAACTAAAAAATTCTGTAAATACCCATTATTTATAATAAGCACATGCTTAATTGGGATACAGTCTTTTAATTTGTTAATGAATTAGTTATTCCTTTAAGAAATTAGATTACATCTATGTAAATATATGTGAATTCATATACATATGTGTGTATCACTTTAACAATTTTTTTCTTATTATATGAGAAATCATCTCAATATTAATTCTAGTTTGGAATTATATATTAGAAAAGAGTTTCAGGTTGGTGTGATATTACATGCTTTCCCGATGAACATAAATTTTTCTCACCGATTCTATATTCCTAAATTAAACCATATTCTTTTTTATGATGAAAAAACATAAAAATTGAAATAAATAATGTTAGAGAATGGCACAAGTGCCTAGAACTGGTCCTTTAAATTGAGTTTTATTATAGATTAAATCAATAACCCTTAATGAATGGCTGATAATATTCATATACTCATTATTTAATTTTAATAAATACTTCTGGCAATTTTTTGTGTATATTTTTTGGATATAAAAAGCAGACCATTTTACTAAACTTTGAATCCCTGCGTAAGTCACTAAAATTCATAAAGCCTCAGTTTTCACAATATGCATAATCATAGGAGTGTTCTTGCAAGCTAAATATGATCGTGTATATACATTTGATAGCATAATGTCTGGCATGTGGTCAGTGCTCAACAAATGTGTCAGCAATTGTATTTAAATTTGTCACTTTTTATTGATGCAGTTTTTTCTTAAACACATTTTGAAATGGATATTAACCTTTCTGTATTTCCAGAGTGAATAATTATTGGACAGATTATTGGGATGTTACCTTTTCTCTCCTTCATGTTTGGTTATCCTCGAATCTTATTGAAAATTCTCAGATGTCATCTCTCGGATCTGCCCATACCAGTCTCTGTCCTCATTCCCAATACCTAATTAAGTAAAATAATTAAAATAATTTATTACATAAAAAAGTCAAAAATAATTATACCCATAGATATTTCAAAGATATGAAAATCTATTTCAAATTTTAAAAATTAAGAATGAAATATGGAAATACTACCTACACCAGCACTAGAAGGACACTTTCTTAACATGAAAAAGAAAAGCTATTTAAAACTAGCACATTGTATATATGCAAAGTAGAGAGAGAAAAGGAGTGTGAGGAGAGAGAGAGAACCATTAAATTCAGGAACAAAAGATAAACGTCCGTTATCAATTCTTACAATTGCAATGTAAGACAATTTCAATTGCAATGATATATAAACTAATAAGAAATATAACCATCGTAAAGGAGAAGGAAAATTTTTATTACTTATAGACATTTTCCTTGTCAATTTTAAATACCCATAAGAATCAACAGCAAAAATACAAAATTAAATTATAATATTAAATTAAATTAGAGTCCAATAAAGAGACTACTACAAAATAAATGAAAAGTACTAAAATTAATAGGATATATAATGGAGGAAAACTTCATTCACACCTACTACTAAGTATAAAAGCCTTGGAAATAAAAACAAGACAAATATTTACATGAAAAGCCTTCAAATATTTTTCTGAGAGATATTAGAATATAATGACTAAATGGAGACATAAAACTATTCATAAGAATAGTTACGGCACGATCACTCAAAGTTATCCATTTTTTTTCCAAATTGATGAATCTGTCTGCTACTTGACATAGAGAGATAGAAACATCCTAGTTCCCCATATCCAATCAATCTCTTATCAGTACCTTTCATTGGCCAAATTGTCCAAATGTAACCAGATTTGGCAAGGCAATGTACATGCGGAGGGTGGCCCCTCCACGTGGAAAGAAGAAGAATAGATCTGAGAGCAAACAAGTGAACACATGCACATTCATTTTCTCTCTCACTCTTTGCTAGCCTTATGCTGTAGTTTTGCTACTCACTCTTTGCTATTCTTACACTTCTAGCTATATTTAATTCCCACAAGTTTATGTTTTCTCTTAACATGATGCAACTGTAAATAATACAAAGATGCTCTCAAAATCTTGCAAAAAAAAGTGGGGGAGGTATACATCCTATAACTCACTGTATCCGCTTCCAGTGATATTAATTCCTCTTTAGCCAATATTCCGCTCGGACATTCTATAATTTTAAAAAATTGATTACGAAATTAAATACCACCCACATTCTTCATAAAAAATAGTAGAGGAGAAAGTAGAAAAAAGAGAATGATTAATTTAAATATCAACAAATACATACATAAAAATATGAGCTTTTGTCTTAATTTCTAGTACTATGAATTAGTCTGTAGCTGGTATTTTTGAATTCCTTTTTTCTGTGATCATGTTTCCATTCCTTCAGCCAGGCATACTAGATCTAGAATTTCAAGTAAGTGAACCCTTATTTACAAATTTGGTGGGATCCAGTTTTGCATTCCATCTCTTTTGACTTACATGCTTAGAACTCATTCCATATATTTTTTTATGTATACAACATAAATTATCAAAATTTTGTAATGTTTCACTTTTTCCCTGGGGAGGCTGGTCTCTGTTTCTAGTTACAAGTCTGAAGTCAAGAGGAGATAATGATCATGAACGTGGATGGGTATGGCTTTCTCTTACAAACCACTTAAGATGAGAGATGCTCCCATCCAAGTCTTTCTCACTCCTCCCAAATCAATATTGTAAACTTTAAGTAGAGGACATGGTGAGGATATGCATTCAACTCGTTTTGTGATTCTGCTACAAGAACACTTAAGATTTGGGGTTTTATTTTTTATTTTTTATTTTATAGCTATTTCTGTCCTACAGTTAAAAGAAGTAAGAGTTAATTTTAAGTTTTACAAAAACTTTGGTAAGATGAGCTCTTCTAAGATAAGGATTAATTCTTAATTTTTCTAATCTAATGTTGCACTGTTGTAACTCCTAAATACTTTTTGAATATTTATGGAATCTCTAATGCTGAACCCTTTGTCATTGCTGATATTTGTTCGTGTGGGCTTTTCCTTAGCTAGGTTAATCTTGCTGGCTGTTTAATAATTTTATTAGTCTTTTCAAAGACTTTTTAAATTCGCTCCATTGGATGATGATTTCTATTTCATTAATGTCCACTCTAAATTTATTATTTATTTTCCCTCTTTCTACTTTCTTCGACTTAAATTGTGGGTTACATTATGACTTCTTGAAATAAATAAGATTATTGATTTTCAGCTTTGTCTTTTTCTAATACATGCATTTAAAGTGACTCTGTAAGCACAATTATAGCTGCAATCATACAAGGTTGATATGAAGTATTTTCATTATAATCCAGATCATAACTTTTCTTTTTATTTTCATTTCTTTTTTGATCAATGAATATTCTCTAATTTCTAAAACTTTAAGAGTTTTTAAAATTGCTTTTTTATTGATAACTAGCTTAATTCTACTGTGGTTAGAGAACACAACTTACATAGTTTCTATTCACTTGCATTGTTTGTTATATGGGCCCTGCATATGGTCAATTTGAGTAGATGTCCCATACCTACCATGTATTTCTTGTGACAAGATGTTTTCAATATGTCAGTAAGGTAACCTTTATAGCACTGTTCAAATCTGCATTCTTACTTTTAGACTGTTTTTTTAATCCTATTACTAAGAAAAATTTGTTAAAAAATCACGCTTAAAGCTCTGACTGGGGGTGGGGGGGCAAGGGCAATATACGTAACCTAAACTTTTGTACCCCCATAATATGCTGAAATAAAAAAAATTCATAAGTTGAGCCATCATAAGTAGGGGACCATCTATATTTCAAAATAAAAACTTTTAAAATATTAAAAAAATATCATCCACTCTGGTGTTCGTTTGTGCCTATTTCTCCTTTTATTTTGGCAATGATTTCTTTAGTATATTTTAATAATGTGTGTTTCATTAAATATAACTTCAGAATAATCTCCTGGTATATTGAAACCTTAATAATTATTAAACATGTCACTTTAAAATTATGTGCCTTGACTTACATTCTATTTTGTTTGAAATTATAATATCTACACAAGAGCTCTCTTTCTAATATTTGGTGATAAAAATTTTCTGTCACTCCACTCTATAAAGCATTTTTAACACTTGTATTTAGAATATATCTTTTTAAGCAGGATAAAATGTTTTTATTTTTTATCCAGTCTGACAATTTTATTTCTAATTTTATTTGTTTTAATATTTAATGTAATTAATATTATATTGAGGTGTTAATCTGCCATCTTTTATTTGTGTTATATTAAGTTGTATTCTTATTTTCTCTCCTTTTTGATCTTTTTACTGGTTGAAATAAGTATTTTATTTCACTTTTTTCCTGCTATATTTTCCTGTTAGTGTTACATTGTTTTATTATTCTTTAATATGTATCCTTCAGATTAAAACATGATTACTTATCTTAATTCTAATATATAGTAACGGATTTATTCTATCTGTGCAGAGGAATGACTTTAAAATACTTTCATCCTTCTATTCCCCCGATACATTATTATTATTGCTATTGTTTTATGTGGTACATCTTTAGTTAGATTTGCTGAAATAGTTACTCTTTTGTTGCTTTCTGTCTTTCCTGAATTTCAGAGCTTCATTTTGGCATGATTTCCTTTCTTCAACTTTCTTTAGTATTTATTTCCTTTAGTGCAAGACAGGATGAATGACAGCTTTTTCTTTTTGTGAAAATGCTTTTATTTACCTTCACCTCTGAAGGATATACTTGTTGAATATATATTTCATCTTTTACCAGTTTTGGAAAATTCTTAATCATTACATCTTTATAAACTGCTTATCTCTCTCATTCCTGCCTCCTTTTCTTCCTGGACTGCAATTATATTTCCCACATCATAAGCTCATATCTGTGTTTTCTGTCATTTTTTTTCCCTATGTGATTTCTATTGGTGCACAAACTTAGTGCAATAAAATCCAACCATTTATTAGCTCACCATTCTGTAGGACAAAACTCCAGGTAGGTTCTGCTTTGGGTCTCATAGTGTCAAAATCAAGATGTTGCCCATACAGGGCTCTTATCTGCAGGCTCCAGGGAAGAATATTATTCCAAATTTATTTAGGTTGTTAGCTGAACTCACCTCCTTGCAGTTGGAGGACAGTGGTCCTCATATCCTTTGTGGCTGTCAGGGAAGGGTTTTCAGCCCCTAAACCACTTGCATTATTTGACACATGGCACCTTCCAACTGCAGAGCCTCAACCAAGGTTTGAATCTTTGACTTCCTCTTCTGCCACTGACCAGAGAAATCTCTCTGCTTTTAAACTGTCTGTGTGATTTGGTTAATTCCACCTGGATAATCTCCCTGTCTTAAGACCAACTAATTGGTCATCTCAATTACATCTGAAAAACCCCTTTTGCCATGAAAACTAACATAATCACAGCAATAATACAAGAATGCAAAGGTCAAGGGGCTATATAGAATTCTGCCTACCATAATAAATCTCAGTTAGAGAATCTCCATTTACTTGTTTATTTTTTCAGTTTTTGCTAAAATTCTGCAACTTTTTGTTTTATTTCTTAAACATATTAATCATAGTTATTTAAACAATAAGACTGATAACAGCAAAATCTGGACTACGTTGTGCAACTGTTGTTTCTTTCTTTCTTTCTTTCTTTCTTTTTTCTCTTGATTTTTGGTCAATTGTTTTCTTTTTTGTTATACCTGGTTAGTTTTGATTGAATAGCTGATGGAGTATATGAAAAATTATAGTCTTTGTTTGAGACACTGCCTGACGTTATCTTCTGCCACAGAAGATTTATTTTTAATTTTGGCAGACATTCCAGCTAGAAAAAGATCATCTGCAATTGAACTGATATGACAAAGGATTTCAATCTTTAAAAGGGATGCTCTACTATGATTCATCATAACTTCTGTTTTAGGATCACATCTTAAAGGCCTGTGATATTTATCAGCCACTTCCTACTTAGTGAAACCTAAGAGTCAAATCTTGTCTCCTACTCTAGAGACTGTCCAAAGCCCTAGTCTGCTCTTCCAGTTTCTCTTAAGCTATCTTATGTTATGCTTTACCATCTTTCATGCACCATTTTAGAATTATTAATAGTAAATGCATCAAGGGGTATTGGACTCAGCTCTCCTAGCTGATTTTCTCTCCATGATTTGGTTGTCTCTGGTATTCTTTATTTTGGTAGCTATCCATTATCTCAAATAGTTGGGCTTAAAAAAATCCACATAATGGTTCAAATTCAGTTTTTTTTCATGACATCATTGAGTTATCTAGTACCATTGGTTTAAAAGACAATGTTTTCCCTCATTGAATTATTGGCATCATATGAGAAATCACTATGTGTAGATTTATGGGTTTATTTCTATTCCATTTATTGATAGACATGTCTGTCTTTACACCAATACCACACACTGTTGATTACTTCAGGTTTGTAGTAAGCCTTGATTAGGTGATGTCAGTCCTCCAATTTTTTTTTCTTGTCAAAATTACTTTGGCTATCCTATGTCTTTTGCATTGCCTTAAAAGTTGAAGAATCAGCTTTTAAATTTCTACCATTAACCAAAAGGCCCTCTGGCATTTTGATCAAAATTGCTTTGAATCTATAGATGAATTTCAGGAAAATGCTTATTTGCATCTGTATATCTTCTCTGGTGATGTGTCTGTTAAGGTCTTTGGCCCTTTTTAAATTAGGTTGTTTATTTTATTATTGTTGAGTTTTAAAACTTTGCATATTTTAGATGACTGTCCTTGATCAGATATGCCTTTTGCAAATATTTTCTCCCATTCTGTGGCTGGTCTTCTTATTCTCTTGACATTGTCTTTCACAGAGCAGAAATTTTTATTTTAGTGAAGTCCAGTTTTTCAATTACTTCTTTCATGTGTTGTGCATTTGGTGTTGTATCTGAAAAGTCATCACCATTACCAAGGTCATCGAGGTTCTCTCCCATGTTATTTTCTAAAAATTTTAAAGTTTTGTGTTTCCATTTAGGTCCATGATCCATTTTCACTTAATTTTTCTAAAGGGTGTAAGGTCTGAGTCCAGACTTTTTAGCAGGTGGATGTGTAGTTGTTCCTGCACCATTTATTGAAAAGAGTATCTTTGCTCCTTTCTCAAAGATTAGTTAACTATGGTTACGTGGGTCAATTTATGGCTCCTCTATTCTGTTCCATTGATATATTTGTCTGTTTCTTTGCCAAGAACACACCGTCTTAATCATTGTAGCTTTATAGCAAGACTTAAAGTCAGGCAATGCTAGTCCTCTGACTTTGTTCACTTCCTTCAGTATCGTGTTGGCTATTCTACATCTTCTTCCTCTCCATATGAAGTTAGGATCAGATTGTTGATTTCCAAAAAATACCTTTTAGTGACTTTGGTTGGAATTGTATGGAATCTGTAAATTGATTTGGAAAGAACTGACATCGTGATAATATTGAGTCTTTTTATCCATGAACATAAAATATCTTCTTTGATAACATTCATCAGCATTTTGTAGTTTTCTGCATATACATCTTGTGCATATGATGTTTTATTTATACCCAAGTATTTTATTTTGGGGTGTGCTAATATCAATGGTATTGTATTTTTATATTATTATCATTATTGGGGGTATTTTTTGAATTTCAGAATATTATAGTGGTATAAATGCTTTGGTTATGTAAATTGCTTTTGTACCATTTGGGTCAAAGTTCTAAGTGTGCTGATCCCCCAGATAATGTGCATTGTACCCATTAGGTGTGAATTTACCCATCCACTCCTCCCCTTTCCCACCTGCTTGATTTCCAATGAATATTATTTCCATCTGTGCACATAAGTGTTGATTGATTAGTTCCAATTTAATGGTGAATATATGTGGTGCTTGTTTTTCCATTCTTGTGATAATTCATTTAGAGGAATGGTCTCCAGCTCAATCTAGCTTAATACAGGAGGTACTAGTTCACCATTTTTTATGGCTAATTCTCCATGGTATACATATACCTCATTTTATTAAGCCACTCATGTACTGATGGGCACTTGGGTCATTTCCACATCTTTGCAATTGTGAATTGTGCTGCTACAAACATTCGAGTGCAGATGCCTTTTTTATAGAATGTCTTTTTTTCCTTTGGGTAGATGCCCAGTAATGGGATTGCTGAATCAAATAGTAGTTCTATTTGTATCTCTTTTAGGTATCTCCATATTACTTTCCATATAGGTTGTACTAGTTTGCAATCCCACCAGCAGTGTATGACTGTTCCTACCTCTCTGCATCCATGCCAACATTTGTTGTTTTGGGACTTTTTGAGACAGGCCATTCTCACTAGAGTTAAGCGATATCTCATTGTGGTTTTGATTTGCCTTTCCATGATGATAAGAGATGTTAAGCATTTTTTAATATGTTCATTGGCCATTGGTTTATCTTTTGAAAAGTTTCTGTTATTTCAAAATCTACTTGTGCATTACTGATATTTAGGAAACCAATTGACTTTTGCATGTTAATCTCATATCCTACAAACTTCCTATCATTGCTTATTAGTTCCAGGAGTTTTTTATTGATTCTCTCATATTTTCTATATAGATGATTATTTCATCTGTAATTCTTTCTTCCCAATTTGTATCCTTTTTATTTCATTTTCTTGTCTTAGTGCATTTGCTAGTTCTTCCAGTACAATGTTGGAAAGTAATGGTGAGAGGAGTCAGACTTACATTATTCTTGATCTTACTGCGAAAATTTTAAATTTGTTATAATTAAGTATGATGTTAGCTGTAGAGTTTTTTAACTAGATATTCTTTATTAAATTCAAGAAGTTTCCATCTATCCCTAGTTTACTGAGAGTTTTTGTCATGAATGGATGTCAAATACCTTATCTGCATCTATTGATAAGATTATGTAATTTTTTCTTTTTTAGTCTGTTAATGTGATGAATTATACTAATTGATTTTTGAATGTTGATCCAGCCTTGCATATTTGGGATAAATCCTACTAGATCATGGCTTATATTTAATAATACTTTTTATAAATTATTGGATTCAATTTGTTCAATTTTCTAATATTTTGTTGATAATTTTGCATTTATGCACATGTGAGATATTGGTCTATAGTTTTCTTTTATTATAAAGTCTTTCTCCAGCACTGGTGTTAAGGTAGTGCTGACTTCATAGAATGAGTTAGAAAACACTTCCCCTGTTTCTATCCTCTGAAAGACATTGTAAAGATTTTGTATAATTTCTTTGTCAAATATTTGGTAGAATTTGCAAGTGAGCCCATCTGGGCCAGGGGCTTTCTGTTTGGGAAGGTTATTAATTATTGATTAATTTATGTTAACATAAATATTTATATATTATCTATAGATATAAAGAATATCAAATTTTTCAATAGATATAGACCTATTCAGAGTGTCTATTTTTCATTTGTGAGTTTCAACACATTCTGTCTTTTAAGAAATTGGTCTATTTCATCTTGGTTATCACAGTTGTAGGCACAGAGTTGTTCATGGTATTACTTCATTATCCTTTTAATGCTCATAGGATCTGTAATGCTGACCATCTTTCATTTCTAATATTAGCAATTTTTGTCCTTTCTCTTTCTCTTAGATAATTTGGCTATATGCTTATTGATTTTATTAAACTTTTCAAAGAACCAGCTTAGGGTTTTATTCATTCTCTCTACTGATTTCCTGTTTTCAATTTCATTGATTTCTGTTCTTATTTTTATTATTTCTTTTCTCCTGCTTATTTTGGATTACATTTGGTTTTCCTTTTCTAGTTTTATAAGGTGGAAATTTAGATTATTGGTTTCATACCTTTTGTCTTTTCTAATATATGCACTTAGTGGTAGAAATTTCCTTTCAAGCACTATTTTTGCTACATTTCACAAATTTTGATAAGCTGTACTTTCATTTCATTTCATTTGAAAAATTAATAATTGCTCTTGAGATTTCTTCTTTTTCCCATGTGTAATTTAGAAATGTATTGCTTAATTTCCATGAATTTGGGGATTTTCCAGTTATCATTCTGTTAATGATTTCTAGTTTAGTTTCACTGTGGTCTGAGAGCAGACATTTTATGATTTTTATTATTTAAATTATTAAGATGTGTTTTATGGTCCAGAATGTGGTCAATTGTGGTGATGTTCCAGGTGAGTTTGAGAAGAAAGTGAACTGTCCTGTTGCTGGATGAAGTAGTCTATAGATATTGACTATATCTAGTTGATTGTTGGTATTATTGACTTAAACTACATCCTTACTGATTTTTGCCTGCTGGATCTATCCATTTCTGTTAAAGGGATGTTGAATTCTCCAACTATGATAACACATTCATCTATTTCTTCTTGCAGTTCTATTGGTTTTTGCCTCACATAGTTTTATGCTCTGTCATTAGGTACATACATGTTAGGGATTGCTATATTCTTCTTAGAGAATTGACCCTTTTGTTATCATGTAGTGCCCTTATTTATCTCTAATAACTTTTTTTACTTGGAAGTCTGCTCTTTCTGAAATTAACCTAGCTACTCTTACTTTCTTTTGATTAGTATTAGCATGGTATATGTTTCTCTATCCATTTAGTTTTAATCTGTGTGTTTCTTTGTATTTAAAGTGGACTACTTATGGACAAGATATATAGTTGGATTAGTTTTTTTATCTAATCTGAAAATTTCTATTAATTTGTGAATTTAGACCATTGAAATTCAAAGTGATTATTAGTATAGTTGGATTAATCCCTGCCATATTTGCTACTTATTTCTAGTTGTTGTTTCTGTTCTTTGTTCCTATTTTTGCCTTTCACTTTTTTTCTGGCTTTTATGATTTTAATTGAGAATTTTATATGATTATACTTTATCTCCTTTCTTATTATAGCATATCAATTATACTACTATTTTGTTTTTTACTTTTTTAGTGATCAGCCTATAGTTTGCAAAGTGCATTTACAACTAATCCAAGTCTACTTTCAAATAACACTGTACCACTGCAATGGTAGTTTGAGTATATTAATAATAAAACAAAAATCCTAATTCCTCTACCCCATCCCTCATATCATTGATGTCATTTATTTCACTTATATATAAGCATACATAAATACATATAATATATGCACAAGCATTGATAATAGAATATAATGTTGCCATTATTATTTTAAGCAAACTGTTATCTGTTAGATCAATTAAGAAAAATAAAAATAAAAGTTTTTATTTTATGTTTACTTATTCCTTCTCTGATACTTTTCCTTTCTTTATATAGATCTGAATTTCTGACATATCATTTTCCTTTGCTCTAAAAAACTTCTTTAACATTTCTTGCAAGGCAGGACTATTGACAACAAATTCCCTGAATTTTTGTTTCTCTGAGAAACTATTTCTTCTTCACTTTGGAGGATAATTTCGCAATGTACAAAATTCTAGATTTTGGGTTTTTTTTTTCTCAACAATGAATATTTCACTCTATTCTCTTATTGCTTGCATGTTTTTTTAGGACAAGTCTTATCTACAGCTAAGGTGAGTTTTTCCTCTGGCTTCTTTCAATATATATATATATTTTTAATTTTGATTTTCTGGAGATTGACAATAATATGCTTACATTTAGGATTTTTTTGATTCTGCTTGATACTTTTTGAGCTGCTGGATCTGCGATTTGGTCTCTGACATTAATTTGGGGGAATTTTCAATCGTTATTGTTTCAAACATTTCTTTTGTTCATTTATATCTTTCTTCTTCTTCTGGTATTCCCATTACCTGTATGTTACCTGTTTTACAGTTGTCCCACAGTCCTTGCATAGTCTATTCTGTTTTTTTTCAGACTTTGTTCTGTTTCTTTTTTTTTTTTTTTAAGTTTCGATTGATACATCCTCAAGCTCAGAGATTCTTTCCTTGGTCATGTTCAGTCTACTATTAATAATAAGCCCACAGAAGGAAGCCTTCATTTCTGTCACAGTGTTTTTGATTACAGGCCTTTCTTTTTGGTTCTTGCTTAGCATTTTCATCTCTCTGGTTACATTGCCCATCTGTTTGTACATGTTATTTATTTTATCCATTACACTCCTTATAATCTAACTATAATTGTCTTAAATTTCCAGTCTGATAATTCCAACATCCCTGTCATATTTTGTTCTCATTTTTTTTCTGTCTCCTCAAATTGTGTGTTTTGCCTTTGATATGCCTTGGAATTTTTTCTTGATAGCCAGATATGTTGTACTGGGTAAATAAACTTCTGTAAATAGCCCTTTTATAACATAACGGGTAAAGCGTGGGGGGAGGTAAGCATTCTCTAGTCCCATGATTAGGTCTCAGTCTTTTTGTGAATTTATACCTCTAGATTGTGAACTTCATAACTGTTTCTTAGTTTTTTTCTCACCTCTTAGGTGGAACAGGATGTCTGGATTGGGCTGGAGTTGTGTATTTCTTTTTCCTCAGGTTGATTAGACTCTGATAAGGCCCCAACAGTTTAGGCTCTGCTTAAATAACGCCTCCTGACAGCAGGGCTTATTAAGAAGAACAGAGTACTCTGGCACATTTTAAAATAGTTCCTTTTCCCTCTCTTCTGGAAGCATGAGGGGATTTTCCTATGATATTTATTGTGGGAACCTGGTTAAGCTCTTGGAGCTAAAACTCATGACATTGTGGGGCCCCCTTGCAACTGGTTCCCCTGGAGGTTTTAACTCTCAGACTTGTCTGTGCTGAGCCCCCAGCAACTTGTCAATTACAGTTCAGGTTTACCTACCCCAGCAATAGTTCTTACAGCAGTTCCCACTCACGAGTCTCTGCTCTGATTAGCTGTGACTTTCTGTATTTATCAGTCTGTCTTTCCAATCTTTGGAGCATGGGCTGCCCTGTGTCCTCACTTCTATTATAGATACAGGAAGAATTGATTTTTCAGTCTGTTTAGGTTTTCACTTGTTATTAGAATAGGGAGGTGACTTCCAAATTCCTTACATGCAGAATTGGAAATCAGATATCTTTGTATTTTTATTTTTATAAAAGTACAATAGGCAAGAGGATAAAATATAAAATTTGGTCATATAATAAAGAGGTGATCAATGACTACTATGCATAATTTTGTGTATATATACTTTAGACTCATACAGAAAGATTTAGAATAAATGCTAAAGGACTTTCTATTATCTCTTAACATTAGTGATGTTATCCATGCATTTATAAAACTAATAACATTTAGAGAAAATACAATATGGAGGGCAAAGGCAATATGTCTAGCTTCTGACACTGACTTCCTCTTAAGCTCCATTTTCTCTCTTTTATAAAATTTGAGTTTAAATAGTTTCAAAGCATATTTCTGTGTCAAAATTTTATGTTAAGCATTAGTCATCCCCATCAAAAAGACTTTTTTGGAAGAGATTTCATTATTTCACTACCCACCTAACATTAATTGAAAACTATATGCAAACTCTACCAGGGTAGGCATTTTTGTCTATTTTGTTTAATTCTATACCACTAAAGCCTAGCACAGACCCTGACATGTAATAAATAGTAAATATGTATTAAATGAAGAATGAATGAATTGAACTAATAAGATTCAAATATTAAAAGAGGAAATTAACAAAATAAAAATTGGCATTATTATAGGGCCTGTGTACTCTAAAAATTTGGTGGCTGCTGATTCCTACTATTACAAGATCTATACAGACCTCTGGAAAATTACTTCTTGGCCAAATATATAGATAGATAGATAGATATAGCTATAGATAGATATAACTTCAAACCTAGGTTGAAAAGAAAAAAAATTACAGATGATTTGAAGTATTTTTTTCTCAGTACCTAAAAACAAAAGTGTGCTTCTGGCATTTGACAATTCTGAGATTGCATAAGTTGGAACTTAATCACATGTGGTCATTAGGATTTGATGTTTGCTCATCTATGTTGAGACTGACATCAATCAAACGAACTAACCTCTGTGCAAAATGTCAGTTGATTCTGAGCTTACAAACAATAAAGCTAATAAAATTACTTTTATTGAGTTCGGATGTTATTAAATTAATAAGATACATCAGGAAGGGTTTTAAAAAAATTAATTTTATTTCAATACTCATTTTATAAAAAACTAAATAAAATTAACTTCAGGCTTTGTTGTTTTGTTTTGTTTTTCTGTTTGTTTTGTTGTTCACCTTGATACACTGATATTCCTACTGCTTGATCTATTGCAATAACCTTTAACAGTTTTCCCTGTCTTGAGCATCTCATCCATTCAATTTATCTCAAATGGATGGCACTGCTCCTGGCTCCTCTGATCAAAAATCTGCAGGGACTCCACATTACATAAAGAACAAAGTCCAAACTCCTCTCCCTTCAAGAAATGATCCCTGCTGTTTCTACCTTCCTCTTAAATATATTTCAAACACGAGCATTTCTCTCCATCACCACTGCTAATGTCTTAGCTCAGCCTACCTCCTCTATTACCTGGGTCATCGCACGGCAAACCTCCATAGTCCTGCTCCACTCCTGCCCTTCTCTGCTTGCGGTGTCATGTGGACACTAGAGTGATACTTTAAATTAAACCTGATCACCTCTTCACAAAACTGTTGCTTATTGCTGTTTTGGTTGCATGCCTGTTTGTGCTTAGATTTATTTGCAACCTTTTCTGTGCCACTCTTTATCACACGGAGCTGTTTCCTAAACGTCCTTGTTCCTGCCTGCTTTCACAGTAGGTTGCAAAGGTGGGAGGGCAGTATCTTCAGCTGTAATTCCAATTTCCAAATGATAGTCACTTCTTCTGTAGCCCTGGCTATCACCAGGAATGCTGACCACATTTCTGTCTTGCATCAGAAGCTCTGTCATACCACCTCCTCCCTAAATCCGTTCAGCCCACTGGTAAATAGTGTCTTCCAGCGGTAGTAAATTTATAGGTTGCCTCACTATCCCTTGCTTGGTTTCTCAACTCTTCCATCACCCTTGTAATTGGTGCCAGTATAAAATTCCTTTTGTTTGAAATACCTGCAGTGGTTTCTGGTTTTCCATTTGAGCCCTGATTAATACCTAGCTCTTCCCATTTTACTTGGGGTGAAATTTAGCAGCCTTTGCCACAGCTTCGAGGCTCTCCGTGACCTGTTCCTTGCTTATATTGATAGCCTTGTCTCCCATTTCATCTCCTCTTCACTCACCAGAAATTTGCTGCCAGGAGCACTCTTATTTCTCCTGAGTCTGGGAAAATCCTACTCATCGTTTAGTTCTAAACATGAATCAACATTTTTATGAAAACCTTCACTGATTTCATAAAGTTATGCTTTTCTCTTTGGTACCTCAGATGGCTATTAAATATTTGATCATGTAATGATTTGGTTATGTCACTCTTTCCTCTATTAAGCCATGAGGCCCAAAGTACAGGGATGGCATATATGACAAGAGACTGGCAGAGTGGCCGATACACAGGTAGCTCTCAACAAATATTTGTTGAATTCACTTGTAAAATCTCCATTTGTGCAGTTAAAAAACTTATTGAGTACCAGGTTATCATGGAGGCAAAGAATTCTTACCCTGGTAGAAATAAGAAATAGGAGACAAATGGTCAAAATAGGATGTGTTAAGAGCCATGGGTAATATGAACACAGAGGGACATGGGAGCATCATAGAGAAGGTTCTAGCATGAACCGGGGGGAGGCTGGATTAGTCAGAATGACCAAAGTCATACAGGCAAATTTGTAGATATAAATACTTAAACCAGAGAGTCTCAGTTGTAAATATACATGAGGATCCAGAGCTTTAAAAACCAATTTCCATTCCTTACTCCTGAACAAATAAACAATCCTGGTGTGGGTGCCTGATTTTTTTTTTTTTTTTGGTCCTATTTTGCAGCCAGGATCGAAAACAACTGATTTGTTAAAGTACTTAGTATGTGCAGAAACATAAAAATATTAAAGAAAGGTAAGTAAATGAACTTCATACAGCACCCTTATAGCTAGACTCCTGCAAAGATTACTTCGGGAGGAGGAGATTAAGGTAACACAGGAAATGAGGCTATAGCAATAAGCAAGGACCAAGTAATAAGTTATTTTCTGGAGTTTGTATTTTATTATGATAGAAGTGGGAAAACATTGGAAAATTTTAAGCAAGAAAAAAAGGACCTAATTAGGTAAGAGTTTGAGAAAGATCACTCTGCTAACTGCACAGAGAATAAACTAATAGGCTAGACTGAAAGCCATCTGGGATTCCAAGTGGATATGTTTTGGAGACATGTCATCCTTATCTTAATCAGTTTTCACAGTTTTAGAAGTCTGAATTTTGAGGCTGTGTCACCTGTACCATACTGATTACATGTAAGATGTGATGTCATCATTGCCCTTGAACTTGGGTACTTGAGTGTGTACTTCCAGCTCAAAGGACATGTGCATTTAGATTGGATTTTAAACTGCCTTTTGCCATAAGCAGTGCATTTACAAATGAAATGGTCAGCCATGATATTTGGGGTTGGGAGGATTCAGAGCAGTTATCCTTTTAGAGTCCTCTCACCCTGTAGAAAAATAACTGTGCAAGTTTCTGAGGATGAAAGTACAAAATATAAAACCCTCCTTACAAAGAGAAAAACACAAGTGTTCATTCCCATATGCCGCTGTTCCTTAAGACTAAGAAGCCTTAACACCCACAGACACACACACAGACACTCACACACACCCCTTATAGTTCTTGAATGTGGCTGGAGAGAGTTCTGTTCTACTCTGATTGCTGCTATCAGGCTCGGGGACCACTGGGCCCAGCACTCCATGACGTTTCCCAGGCAGAGACTCAGCCGGTTCTACCAGCTGTGTTGAATTGAATAGGGCCACCCTGAGTAGTGACTTTTCTTCCACCCCTGTAGGAGACAAATAAGCACATGGCTTATTTGGACTTGTGAGTGGCCCTCTCCCTGCGTGCCCCATGTGGCCAGTTGTTTCAAGTGCCTCTCATTCCAGCTCCACACATATCAGTTAAGCTTAGGTTACTCAATTGCTTGCAGGTAGCTGAGTGTGTTGGATGTTTTAGTCGGGACTAATCTCTGGTTCCCATATGGGGACAAGAGTATTATCACACTTCAGCCCACTGAAAAAAATCATAAGTGGGGAAAATAAAAGCTTTCCAGGTGTTCTCCTCCCTAATGGACCAAAACACTGCAGCTTGTGTATACTTTTATGTGTAAAGTGTTTTTCTCCATTTGCATGTTTAGAATAAGACTAGTACAAAGCACTGCCGTTTAATTACTAGTGGGGCCAAAGGTTTCATTTTAATTCAAGATTATTTAAATAGAAATATTATTTATAAATAAATCACTGTTTTCTGTCCAAACATGTAAGAATATCGCTCTAGCTAAGATCCAGTGCTGTTGTGGAAGAATTAAATGTTTTGGTGTTAGATTTTTTTTTTTTTTTAGAATTGGAATTTCTATTAAACCACTCATTATTTTAATCATGTCCAATTATAAGATAAAATAAAACAGTGGAACACCCTTATGTAGCTGTATTTCGTTTATACTGATACTGATTATCTTATATGCTAGCAAGATGTCAATACTATTGTTTTTCTATCTAATTGATAAAACCAATGACTGCCATCATAGTTATTATCATGATGAAAACATACATTAACAGTACAGCATATTTACATTTTACTTGTTAATTTTGGAAGCATATATAGATTCATCATCAGTCAGTAAATATTTATTAAGAGCCTACTTTATTCTGAGTACTCTAACAAAGTGCATTGGGAATCACAGTAAACATGAGAAAAAATTTGAGTAACCCACCTGAAATACTTACAGAGTGATATTAGACTACATTTCATCTATTTAGGTAATTACACATTTCCCTACAAAAACATTAAGGAAGATTACAAAATAATATCATATAAATTAAGTGACAATTTTTCCAGACCTGATTTCTTCATTTGGAACATGATAAAGTCTAATAAAATCATTTATAAAATTTTTTTCTTCAGATATAGTGCTTTGTGACACACAATCTTTATTTCTCATAGAAAAAAAAATTTATGCTAGATTTAGACATTGAGTTTAAATTTAGTAGAAATGTAGGGGCTAGCAAGGTAGAGAGGGTAGGCCTGGAAAAGGACAGAAATGTGTTCATGATCATATTACACGGGAGTGAACAAAGGCTGGGAGGCATTAAGGAACTTAACCAACATCATTCGCCCAACTAAATGAAGAGCTAGCCCCATCTCACAACTTTATTTTCCTTCCCCAATACATCTCATTTGAGCAACTCTAGGTTTTTGTTGTAGGTTAGAGCCAGCAATTTGACTGATGTAGTGCCCTTCCTCTGTAAGTTACTCGAAAATCAGTCAAGTAAAATTAAGGAAGTTTTAAACCCCAGGTACCATTGCAATAAAATATGTATACATATTTTATTTATATAAAAAATTTCCTGAGACATAAATTGGGCAAGCAGTTTGTGCATGGTCCACACTATATAAAAAGTTTTGAAGTGACCCCAGGCATAATTTTCTATCTGTTAGCCCATGGGAAATAAATTAATTACTCTGTAATTCAGTAATTTGTTCATCAGTCATTGACTGCGAAACAACAGTAAATAAAGGATACCTACTCAACCTACTCCTTCCTGCTAGGACTTTGAATTCCTAAGGAGAAGACAGATAAAATAAAAATGAACAAAAAAGAAATATTAATAATTGCAGGTTTAGGATTGTGTTAGGAGGAAATAGACAAAGAGGGGCAATGGGAAATAATGAAAGAGGTTGACTTTAGTTAGGTTGGTTAAGAAAAGAAGTCTCTCAAGGAAGAACCATTTAAGATTAGAACGAAAGGAGACCAGGTATTACCCTCAGTGGAAAGTCGCCGGCAGGTGCAAAGATCTGAGGCCATAGAGTGTTCATCCCCACTCAGGAACTGCAGGAAGACCAGTCTGGATACAGCACACAGGTCTCTGTACATATATCTATTTCAAGATGATATATAGCATTTTTATTTAAAGGTGAGCCATCTTTTAAAGAGAATTATGAATGTGTGTGTGCACATGTGTACATATATATGTGTGTGTACACATACATATACCAGGAGTAAATCTTGACTTATAAGTTACTTTCTTATAATTTAACTGAATTTTATTTATTTATTTACTTGTTTGTTTATTTCACACTATTAAGGGGGTACAAATGTTTTAGGTTACATGGATCATTTTTGTAATGCTTGAGTACTGGCTATGGGTGTGCCCATCACCTAAATAGTGTTCATAATACCCATAGGTTGGTTTATTCCCCTCCCTAACCCTGCTCCCTGATGCTTTCCACTGAATTTTACTTTCTTCTATGCACTTGTGTGCTCATCACTTAGTTCCAATTTGATAGTGAGTACATGTGGTGTTTGTTTTCCACTCCTTAGGTACTTCATTTAGGAGAATGGTCTCCGGCTTCATCCATATTTTTGCAAAAGGTATTAATTCATCTTTTTATGGCTGAGTAGTACTCCATGGTGTACATATACCACATTTTATTAATCCACTTTTAGAAATGGTGGAAATTTAGGAAAAGACTAGATTTAGATATTATTTGAAAATTTAATAATTTAGCAAGTATTTTGGTCTTCAAAGGGGTACTATGGTTATTGCTAGAAGCTTGAGTATCTCGGGAAAAAATTAACAAGGCATTAAAATTAACAATGAAATAACTCTTGGTTTTGCTTGTGACACATCATGAAACTAAAATATTCTAGTGCATCTTAAGAAATGTGGTCTTTCCCCACTATTAATTTCCAATAAATAACAAAGGTGAGGGTTCAAGAAACAAAGAGAATCAATGCTGTACTACTGTAGATAAACTCTGCTGTTATATATATATATATATATATATATATATAAATAAAATATATATAGTTCATATATATAATATATATGTAGTTCATATATATAATATATATATGAAGGCTAGTTCATATATATATTTGGTACTGCATAGCCAAAACATTCTAGTAAAAGCATCTATGAAAAAACTTGATTATTCATTCGTAAAGCACAAGCTAAGTAACAGAAACCTCTAAATAATCAATTTTAAAAGAAAAACAGCAAATATAATCTTTGATCTGCCAATTTCCAATTTGCTAAAAAATTTTTAGAGTTTATCTCTTATCAGAGGAATACTTGTATGAGGAAATTTTAAGAATGTGTTTTTCTTTTTTAAAATTATGACTCTGATGAAGAAAAAATTGCTCTGAAAATTGAGTTTCAAGAAGGCTTTTACCCAGAAACTGATATTTCTTTTGATTTAATGGATCTGTTTGGATTTTACTCGCATTCTTTAAAATCTTCTTGCATAGAATGCAAAAAGGAGAAGTTTCCTCTGAGAAATTTATTTCCTTATATTGAATCTGTTATGGAGAAGAAATTTGAAATTAAACATAGAAAGAAGCTTATTTTCATTACAATATAGGTTTCAAATGCAATAAGTAAGAGACCTTATATTTATATTTCATAACTTTTGGAAAAGAAGCACTTCAAAGAACTTCGCTTCTTAGAAACCATGTAAATCACCCAAAACAAAGATCCTCATGCCCTTTAGATGATCAGATCAGAATCACAGAGGGACCTCTTCCCAATATGACTGCTAATAGAGTCATTCTGTGTTTGATTGGAAGGCCAATGTAAATTAAAAACAGGAAAATTGGAAAATGCACTGCACCAACAAACAGCTGTTTAGGAGAATTAGTTAGGTCTTTCTTTTCTTGACTTGGCTAAGATGATCACATTTGAATAAGTCAAATATAGCTAAGACAAGGTGTGTTGAATCATTATAGCACGTTGGAACACATGAATCTTAGAAAAAATTGAAGAAAAACAAGCTTGTAATTATGTAAGAAGTGCCTCCAAAGGATATTATATACCATGTTCATGAAAGAGTAACCTATCCATTTGTACATAAGCTGATAAAGTTTTAGATATCGTTGGATGAATTTGAGAAGCAGTGATTAATATTTTGTTGATTCTAAGTAAAATGTGCCCAGGACTAATTAATTATTGTGATACTTAGTGGAGATTTTGCTGTGCTTGCCCAACTTTCATTCCCTCCTTTTTTCCATTTTCCTACTTCTGTCTCTTTGGTCAAGTTCACCCACAGTTCATATGACAATCTTCCTCCTAGCAATGTTCACATTTTCAGAGAGAACAGTGCACTAACAAAAGATGATCAATTTAAGACATTTGATTTTAAGCATTAGATTTGTTTGATTTGTAATGAAAAATGTCTACAGCCCTTAATTGAATTGGTTGTCTGTTCTTCATACTCTTACATAAGGCATGGGTGAGACGGGGGGTTGTGTATATTTTAGAAATCTGAAGGATATAATATAAAAAGAAAAATACTAAAGGCACATTGAAAAATAAGTACAACTGCAGCTGAAAATGGTCACGTTTAATTTTTCTTGAAAGGATTTTGATTAGTGCTTCATATTTGTCTAGTAAAATAAACAAAAGCACTTCATTTTTCTACTAATATTGATTTGGTAGCCTTTTAAGTACTCTCAAATATTTTTTTCCTTTGACTATTATATTGGTCAAAAGCAGCAGCATTCATTAATGATAAAACTCACATTATTTTTTAGTTGAAAATGACAATTTAAATAAAATAATTTGATATGCTGTTTGAAAATATTTTGTCTTGTTAACAATTTGTGGACATTTAAATTTGCTTTGATTCACTTTTCCACAGATTTTCTGTTTCAAAGAAATCAGAGCTCTTTACAAATAACTAAAATTATTCACAAAGCTTCCATTTCAAAATAACTTTGAACGGTATATGTGAAAGAATAAATAGTTTTTGGATAATGACTGGGATGAGCCTTTTCTCAAAACTCAAGCTAAATTAGATCTTTTTCAGGTCTGAAAATGTTTAGCTAGTTTTTTCCCTTCCATCTTGCCTTATATGTCTGATGCAGTCTGCCTTTATCTGAAAGCAATTGTTAATAGACATGGAATCTACATAAGCATGTGTGTGGCTTGGTGGGAAAATTGCTGGATAAATGGAAAAAGCATCCAGACATCTAGTTTCAATCCCTTTCTTCTCACTTGATACTTGATTTTAATAATAAAACTAAATTATTTGATCCATATGGACTTATCTTTAAAACAAGGAAAGTATAATGTCTGGCAAAGGCAGTATAAACAATTGGTGGTTCAAATTTAATGAACTACTAGACCTTAATGGTCTGTTTTGCCATTATATATAATAACTCTTATTTTCAGTTTGGTAGTCATCATCCATTTTGCTTAGATATTTTACAGCTACGATTAAATTCGTTACCATTCTAACTTAGCAGGTTCTAATAGGAAAACACTTCTAGCCAAATCAATTGCCTTCATACCTCAGAGAAAGTATTTACAAGCAGAGGAATCAAGTGTCTTTCACACAGAAGCAAAAATCCAGTAGGTGTAAACAGAGGACAGCTGGACTTTGTGTCTATCATAGTAGTTGATGTAGCTCATTCCCCTCTCATGGGACCTCACAATTCCCAGATTCTGGTAATGTGGATGTCAACAGTGTGATTTTGATATATTGTTTGCCATCTTTAAAATTCTCAGAAATTAAGAAATCTCTCATCCAAATAACAGTATAGATATGCCTTTCTTACAAAACTAAAATCTTTAGAATAACTAACTTTTGCATCTATCTAGGTATAATTAGAGGTTGAAAAATATTGGAATTCAACTATAATTGTCAACATAAATTGGATTTTAAGCATAGACTATAGAATGTCATTTCTCTTTTAAAAGCTCATAATAAAATAAAAGGATTTTGAGGCTTTATTTTTGCGAAGAACTTGTCATTTTAATATTTTCTGTTGTTTTTTTATACCTTGACTTATGCTTTTAATAATCTACAAACCCTAAATTCTATCCACACAGATATTACAAGAAAAAAGGCCAATTGACCAAAAGATAAAACTGGACATAGCACGTTTATGTACTGTAATAATTCCCTCACTATTATAGCTAATTAGCTCATTATCTATAATTAATAGACAATAGATTAGTGCTATAACAGGGTGTTAGTTTTATTTGCTTCTTACAAAACCTTTCATACTGGTTATTTATTTATGGTTATTTATCTCTTGGGAATGTACGAATGTAAAACATTTCATAATTACAAAGTGCTGTTCCATAAACACACCAGAATTGAGGAGTGGACAGTGGGATCAGTATGGTGGTGCCCTGACTTGGCTGACCAGGGCTGCTAGGATCGCTGCCCTTCCCGACCAGCATCTTTCTTGGACAAATAACTGCTTCTGAAATCCACAGAGGGGTTGAGCAGTAAAGAAGCATCCTGAAAGAAAGAATAAAAAAAACAAAACAACAAACGTAGAAGGAGAATAGCTGATGAACAGTTGTAGAAGATAGGATAAGAACTTAACTTCAATTTAATCACAAGTTTCAAATGCCCTGGAAAGGTGCATTTAAGTTTGTGAGTGACTCATTGTATCAAAAAGATGAATACGGAGCACCACTTCATGCTCATAGTTAAGAAACTCAAGATGGGGCGCAGGTACCTGCATTTTTCAATGTCCACAGAAGATTCTCATGTGCTTGGAGAGAGTTCACTGGAGGCAGAAGGAGGTAGAGAAGGCTGACTGGGGAATCAGAGAGCCACCTTCCTATTCCAGAAGATCCTCAAGGGATCAACGTAATAGTTACTGAGAGAAGTAACTATTATGTAAATGATAGCACCTATTTGAATAAACTCTCAGGATTTTACTAGTTTTTCTCTTCATTGAAAAATAATCAGTCATGAGGCTTTCACTGGTATGGAGAAAGTACAAGTGGAACTTTTGGGGATCTGCCTCCTCTATCCTTCTACGGGGGTAGATAAAAGTAAACTCTAATCAATTTTTAATGTCCCCTCAAACTGTTCAAACTGTACTGTGACAGGAAAGACACTAGGATATTTTGTTGTTTGCCAAGAGTCATGACCAAAAAGGAAAACATCCTTCTTTCTATCTTAATCAGAGCATTAATAAATTTTCTGCACTGAGTGCCTATTGCTGGCAATCCTTCCACTCACTGTTCATTCAAACTAAGAGAAGGCAGGAAAAAGGAGGTAATGAAGATAAAACTCAAGCCAGTAAATTTGAATATTCTTTTCAGCAGGTGGCATAGGTATAAAGGTTAAGTTGTTAAGAAGATAAAATAATGCTTTATGTGGATTCAACTTACTTCTTTTATACTCTATTTCCTATTTAGTTGCACAATTCTCAGTGTTCTGGATTGCATAAAACATCTAAAAATTCACTGCTGCCATGTTACCACATTGACATTGTATCTATTAATAATTCATTGCAAACTCTGACATTATGTGATGCATACACAGTACAATTATACACAGGGAAGACAAAATGTCAGGGCTAGAAGTCTAGAATCCTGGCTCCTAGTAAATTTTCATATTTTTCCTACAGAAACTTTTCTTGAAAATTGAAAATTTACTGTTACTACTTCAGTTCTATAGTTGAAGTATAGTTTTTACCAAGTGAACAACTGAGCTTTCTTTTAAAAGAGGAATGTCCAACTCAATAGAATAGCCTCCACATGGGCCAAAACTAAAAATGATTCCCATACTTCACCAACATCAGTCATTGATTTGTATCCACACTGGTTGTGACTGTTAGCTTAGTGAGAAAAGTTTTCAGCTCCAGAAAGAGGTTAGATGACAAAGTTAAATGCTGAAGTAATGATTTCCATGGTTATTTTTTAAAATAATGTGAAGGTAGGAATTGGTTAAGGCAGGACCTGTATCATTTTAATAGTATACCAAAGGTTTGGTTTTGTTTAGTCCATGAATCAGTTCTGTGGAGTTACCAACCAATGGAAAAACATAGGGCAAAATCACTGTCAAAATAGAATTATTAATAGTAAGAGAGAAAATGACTTAGCAATTGTATTTTACAGAATAAAATCGTACTTAATTACAGAATATTGAAAATGTATATGTTACTGTGAAACAATGAGTTAAGATACAATAATCTTTCTATTTCATACATAAATTATACTATTTAAAATATTTTTATTCTTATTAAAGAGATAAATATTTATTAAACCTTCCATTCATTTTGTTTACATATGTTACAGTGTCTTCTTACTCAACACATATGTTGTGAAGTTGTACTATATGTAAAGCATTATTTTCATTAGGTATTTATTAGGATAAAAATGATTTAAGACATGTATTATCATTACTCTCTCAAGGTTTAACATTTAGTAGAGTAGCTAATCATTTAAAAAGTGCCTAAGATGTAAGAGAATAATGAGTGATATTGGAATATTTAGAAAAGAAAATTATTCGTTCTGGATAAGGCATTTGGAATATATAGTTTAGGGTAAATTTGAAACAGAAGTAAAATTTTTGTCAGTCAAATTAGAGTCAGCAAAACCTATACATAATTAAGTAAATAAGATAAGCAAATCCACCAAAATGCAGAAGAAATATATGAAAAAACAGACATGAAGAAAAATTGGTTCATACAGTTGGAAAAAACAACAAGGATCATTAAATAAGAAAAAAAAATCACATAGTTTTCAATACAAATGGTATTTTCCTGTAGTCTTGATTTTTTCATGATACATTTTTCTTTATTATCTTGCTGCATATTCTAAGTCAGCTTGGTTTTTGTTAAAGATGCAGGGTTAATTCATAAATAAAAGCAAATAAAATTTAAAGTCAAAAGCATTAAAGTGGATAGATGGTCATTTTATATTGATAAAGCATGTAATCATAAGATAGCTATAATAATCATGAATCTATATGCACTATATAATATAGCACCAAAAGTGTAAAATTAAAAACAATGTGTTAGTATAGACTCTGAATGTATATTAAATATATAATAGAAGAACACAGAAAAGAGAAACATAAAAATTACTTCATAGTGACAGAACATACAGGATGCTAAGGGGGGATGTAGAATACATACTAAAGAAAACTGAAAATTAAAAACAAAAAAGAAACCACATGAGGAAATATATACAATGCTAGAGAATTAATAGTTATTACAAAAGGCATTAGAAAAATAGACTGTAAAATAGACTATGAAATCAAAATTTCAATTATCAAGAGGTAAAAAAATATTAAACACACAATTTCATCATAAAGAATTAGATTTTGAAATTTAGTGTATTAGTTTAAAAATAAACATAGCTGAAGAGGGAATTAATGAGTTTGAAAATAGAGCTGTGAAAATTACAGAAAATGTAGCAAAAATATAAAAAGTATAATAAAGCATTTAAGATATATGAAAGGAAAAGGTCAAACATTTGTACAATAGGAGTTACATAAGTGAAAATTAAGAGAAATGGGGAAGACAATAAGAGAATACATAATATGTTACAAAATTGAAAAATAAGGAAAGATTTGGTTCTTCATCTTGAAATAAGCCACTGATCCCTAAGACAAGTAAAAAACAAATCCACTTCTAGGCAAGATGTTATTAAAGAGCAAAAGAAAATGATCAAAGTAACCAAAGGATAAAGACAGCTTACTTACAATAATAAAATGATACATAGCAGATACTGTATCAGCAATAATAGGATGCATTAAGCTACTGGAATATTATTTCTTTAAAAATACAAAATGAAAATAACTGTGCAATAAGTATTATATACCTAGATAAAAATTATCTACATTGAGAAAAAAAATATTTTTAGAGAAAAAAAATGTTATTATTTATATATACTCATTGAAAGATATATTTCAGTAAGAGGAATATTGAACCTACTTAAAAACAGGATGCATAAAGCACTGATCTGCTAAAGAATAGTGACTATTCATTAAACATACATATGTCTTGTTAGTTTATATACATATATATATATATGAAACAAAACCAATTGTGATTGAATGCCAATATATATCTAAATAAAAAATAGATTCGGATATCAAGGTTAAATAATTCTAATATTTCAACAGAAGAATGTACACAGTTAAATTTAGAAAATGTTAAATAAAGTGTCAAATAAATACGTTTACTCACTAAAAGAATAGGAATATAGTTCTCTTGTTTTACTTTTCTTCTTCTAATTCTGAAATTGTGTTATATTCCTATTCTTTTATATTCCTATTCCTATTGACACAGAAGACAATAAATTCAATATAAAATATGAAGAGGGGAAAGAAAAAATATAAGATAATCAAAACCATGACAAATGCAACAACCACAAATTGTAGAATTAAGCCCAGATATATCTGTAAAATTATAATACATATAAATCACATTTAATTTGCTATTCATGAACTTACAAATTTTATTCTTTTGGACAGTCTTGAAATAAATGAAAATACAGCATATTAAAATTTATGGTACCAAAATAGTACTGAGAGGAAAATGTATAGCACTAAATTTATACTTTAGGAAAGAGGAAACATCTTAAATCAATAAGCTATACTACCTCATTAAGAACCAATACAAACAAAAGCAAAGTACACTCAAAGATAAAAGAAAAAACAAAAATTGTAAAGGTTAAAGCAGAAATCAGTGAAATAGAAAACAGAAAATATATAGAAAATAAATAAAACAAAAATCTGTTTTTTAAGAAAAAATCAATAAAATTAACAAACTTTTGGTAAGACTGACTAAAAGAAGAAAAAAAGACAAAAAGAGAGAAAAGACACAAATTACCAGTTTCAGGAATGGACTATTCCTCATACTTTCCATAATAAAAGGATAATAAGTGGCTACTACAAACATATGTTTGACCTCTTAGTTGAAGTGGGACACTTCCTAGAAAAATACCAACTACCATGACTTACTCAAGATGAAATAGATAATTTGAATAGCAGTATACCTTGTAAAGAAATTGAATTTGTAAGTTAAAAACTTCCCAAAAATTTCCAGGTACAAATTATTTCACTAGAGAATTATGGTAAATGTTTAAAGAAGAATTAACATCAATTTCACACAATCTC
This sequence comes from Lemur catta, assembly GCF_020740605.2. Taxonomy (NCBI): domain Eukaryota; kingdom Metazoa; phylum Chordata; class Mammalia; order Primates; family Lemuridae; genus Lemur; species Lemur catta. Next base: position 76,994,166 of record NC_059131.1, read on the forward strand.
TTCCAGAAAACAGTAGAGAATACACTTCAAAATTTATTTTGTGAAGCTAGAATTAATCTGATATAAAATCACATAAAGAGAATACAAAAAAGTAGAAAAGAAAAGGAAACTACAGATCAATATCCCTCATAAATATTGACAAAAATTTTTTTTTCTCTCTCTCATTTTTTTTTTTGAGACAGAGTCTCGATCTGTTGCCCGGCCTAGAGTGAGTGCCGTGGCATCAGCCTAGCTCACAGCAACCTCAAACTCCTGGGCTCAAGCGATCCTACTGCCTCAGCCTCCCAAGTAGCTGGGACTACAGGCATGCGCCACCATGCCCAGCTAATTTTTTCTATATATATTTAGTTGTCCATATAATTTCTTTCTATTTTTAGTAGAGATGGGGTCTCGCTCTTGCTCAGGCTGGTCTTGAACTCCTGAGCTCAAACAATCCACCCGCCTCGGCCTCCCAAGTGCTAGGATTACAAGCATAAGCCACCGTGCCTGGCCGACAAAAAATTTTTTAATAAACTATTGGTAAATAGAATGCAGCAGTACATAGAAAGAATTATATATCATGATCACATGGGATTTATTCCAGGGAAGCAAGTCTGATTCAATATTTGAAAATCAATCAATATAACCCACCTCATCACCTAGCTAAAAAAAGAGATATTTACATTATTATATCAATCAATACAGAAAAATAATTTGTCAAAACTCAACAACCATACACAATAAAAACTCTCAGAAAAATATGAAGAGAGGGGAACTTTCTCAACTTGACAAAGAATACTTACTACAAACACCTACAGCTAACATAGAACTTAGTGGTGAAATGATGAATACTTTGTGTAAATTTAACAAAATATGTACAGTTCTTGCATGCTGAAAACCATACAATATTGGTGGAAGAAATCAAAAATCTAAATAAGAGGAAAAGCATACCATGTTCATGGATTTGAAGACTCGATATAGTAAAGATACCAATTCTCCCCAAAATGATATGTGATTTTAATGCAAGTCCTTCATGTAAATGTTATTATAAAATTTATATGGAAAAGCAAATGAACTAGAGTAGCCAATAAAATTTTGTACTGAAGAATAAAGCAGGAGTAATTAGTCTACTTGATTTCAGGACTTATAGTGACACACAGATCAAAGGAAAGGAGCAAACAATCAAAAAATAGGCTTATATAAATATGCCTGCATATTTTTGACACAGATGACAAAGATCCCTTTAAGAAATGGTCCTGGAGCATTTGAATATCCATGAAGGGAAAAAATAAATTCAGATTTTATTCTCATATCTTATATAATAATTAATTCAAGATGTTCCATAGATTTAAATGTAAAAGATAAAACTGTAAAACTTTTTGAACAAAAATATGAGAAAATCTTTCATAGGGTTAAGCGAAGTGTTCTTAGATTTTATACCAAAAGTACAATCTCTAAAAAAAAGTTCACAAACCGGACTTCATCAAAACTAAACAAGTCTCTCTGTAAAAACCCTGTAAAGAGGGAAAAAAAGCTATAGAGTAGGAGAAAATATTTGTGAGCCACATGTCTGACAAAGGACTAGTATCTAGACTACATTAAGAACTCTGAAAACTCAATAGTAAAACAACAAACAATCAGGAGAAGAGCAAGGATATGAAGAGACATTTCACATGAAAATATGAAAGACAAATAAGCACATTAAAAATGTTCACCATTATTAATTATCAGGAAATGCAAATTAAATCCACAATGAGATATCACAATATACCTATCAGAATGACTGAAATAAAATATTCTGACAAAACTTAACGCTGGCAAGTATTTGGAGAAATTGAAACATTCATACATTGCTGGTGGAAATGTAAAATCTTACAACTGTTCTGAAAAATAGGATGTAAGCTAGTGTGGTACATGCAACTACATAAGGCCCAAAAATTGCATTGTTGGGCATTTATCCCCCAAAAATTTAATTTTTGCACAAAAACTTATGCAGAAATGTTTTTAAGTAGATTAATTCATAATAGTCCCAAACTAGAAACAACTCAGACGTCCTTTACTGAGTGAATTGTTAATAAAGCTGGACTGTATCCATATCATAGGCTACTACTACTCAGCAATAAAAAAGAATGAAAGCTAGATACACCAGTCTGGATAGATCTCCAGACAGTTATGCTGAGTGAAAAAACTGAATCCCAAAAAGTTACATACTGTATGATTCCATTTATGTAACATTCTCATAATGACAAAATCATAGAAACAGAGAACAAATTAGTGGTTATCAGGGGTTAAGGATGAAGTAGAGGTGGATGGAAGTGGGTGTGGTTATAAAAGAGCAACATTAGATGTTTTTATGGTGTTGGAAACATTCTATATCTTGACTGTATCGATATTAATATCCTGTTTTTAAATTTTATAATAGTTTTGCAAGATATTTCCATTGGGGGAAACTGGGTAAAGAGTACCTGGAATCTCTCAGTATTATTTCTTAAAGAATCATGTGAACCTATAATTTTCTCAATAAAAAGGTTAATTAGAAAATATCTATTTAGTAACATACTTCTGCATATTGATTTGCAGTTGAGAGTTGTTGACATGTCAGTCACTTAAACCATTTCTCCTGGGACCACTAAGAACTGTGTCTACTGATAATCATTTTTTAAAAATTTACTTAAATTTACTTTCTGATTCATTTCTACCTGTATATATCATAGCTAGGAGAGATATATGTGTTTGTGTAATTTTAAATCTGGCAGATGTCAGAATATTATGTGACTATTTCTTGTCTCTCATGTTTTCAAAGAAGAAATTAAAATGCCATGGCATTTTAGGGTCTATGTTCCTTTATGGAGCATGTTTGTTATTATTATTGTTACTATTATTATTATTATTTTGTGATGTCTCTGTTACTTTGTGGGCAAGGTATAAATTATTGAAATTATGTGCTTACAGAAAGCCATATCAAAATAGTGTGTTTCAGACTCTGAAGGTAACAACACCAAATAATGCATTCCGATAGTGAGGTTTTTAAAAATTTTAGGTTTGTTTTTATATTTGTATGAGAGGTATCTAGAAATAAATATGTAGAATCCCAACAAAAGAAAAGAAGTAACTAACATGTATTTGAATTGTACTGAAATACCAAGTGATACGTGTTCAATTTTCTATTTATTTTCCACACCAGTCTTCAGTAATAATGAGATGGACATTATTCCCATTTCTGTAGAAACTGAATTTTTATTCCAGGTCAAACAGCTAATGCTTGCAAAAGCTAGTACTTCAAAATCCACACTCTTTCATTATATTAAACTGCCTCTCAAATGGTGGAAAAAAATCACCAGGATGTTTAAATTCTGGTATGTTTACTTTTAAAAACGGACATAAATTTTTTGCCTTGAGTATATACATAGAAAAAATATTTAGAAAACTAAAAAACTGTGTCGGGTGTTATTTAATCCAATCAAATGATCTCAGATACTAAAAATGCATTGGTACTCTCCCTATTCATTCCTCAGCAACATTCCTTGAAATATTATCTGACATAGATGTCCCTCTTTTTTCTAGATTTTTCTCAACAGTGACCTTATTTTGTGCATATTGCTGGAAATAATCTTCCAGTCATTCTTCTGGCCCCCTAAAAAGCTTGGTTCCAGCATGTCACTAGTGATTTATGGCTACTCACTCCTTGGCTTCATCAAGGGGGTAGAATATATATTTGCCCTCAGGAAATGAAAAGGAAACATAAATAAAAATTGCATGGTTGATTGGCCTGTTTCTGGTGAGGTAGGCCACACTTAATAGAAATCACTTTTTTCCCTCTCTTTTCCTAGCTTTCTCTATCACTAAAATAAATGAAATTTTTGTCTGGATGCCTTCTCTTACTCCACTTTTAAAATATAATTAAGTGTTAAATTATGTGATGTGAACTCAACGTGCTGAAGCAGTCCAGATGAAAAGAAGTTCAATTAGGTCTTGTGTGGTCAGCAAAGGCCAGATTAAGAGTGTCTCCTGCTCAGGAAAATGGAGGTCACTGTCGTCCGGGCAGCGGCTGGGTCACGTGCACCACCATCCCTGTGTATATGGGTGTGCGGAGGAAAAGGCACCAGCCACAGCAGAGGTGGCATGTTGAGAGAGAAAAGAATCTAAGATTAGTTAAGCAAGCCAGATCATAAAGCGTTGTGAAGATGATCCAAATTGTTTCAGTAGAAGTGAATATACACAGTTGAAGTTATCCAACTCTTTAATGATCGTGCATTTGGAGCAATGTGATAGTTGCTGAAGATATATCGATAATAGTTTCTTATCTGTAATGCTTTAGCTTTTTCAAGGTGTTTCTTTTACAGTTCTGCTTTTGATGCACTCAGCAGCACTCTAAAGTAGAGAAGGCAAGCACTTCACTCTTTACAGATTGTAAAATTTAGGCTCAGAAAAGTTAAAGATGGTATCCTCTCACTTCCAGAGAGGAAGTTTATTGCATCTTTCACCAGGCTGTGTGGCGGAGGAATGCCGACTGTGTGCATGCACCCCTTCATCTACGTTCACGTTCGCACCGTGGCAAACGTCTGCCATGTTGCAAATGAAGTAAACTTCTTGATTTAATTCTTGAAAAAACGTATTATTTGTCTCCTTCAGTAAGTTCAATAGAAGATAAAAAGGAACTAATATATAGAGTAGCTACTATTTGACTGTAGCTTTAAAGCATCATAAAACTTATGTATAAGATATTATGTATAAAGTATAGCCCTTTTGCACATATACACACCAACAAGGTAATAAAATGAGAAGAAGTTAAGTAACTTCCCTAAGAATACACAGCTAGGTAGTGGGAGCTAAATGGTGGTGGACTCAAATATGCTACAATTTTCCAAATGGTTCTTCCCCAAAGTGTTTATACACAGCTTTCTTACAGAGGAATATCAAGAGGGAACAAAAGCCTTTTTAATACTATGTAGTCCACCTAACATTGTCATAAAATCAGTATTATAAAGAATCTAAAACTCAAAGACACTAATGCTTGTGCTCTTTTATTAATATATTATTCTGCATCATCAAAAACGTATAAACTGAAGGCTGAGAATAGCACGTTTGCTAAAGCTTTAGGTAATATTAGTCTTCCAGTTACCAGTTATTCCATATTTGCCTGAGTAGATACCTTTATCAGAAGATATCCAATTAAGGCCTTAGAAAATTGTATCAATGTATAGTTGTATGATGTTTTATCAGGTTGAAATTTCCAAAGAACTTATAGCATTTGTTTGAAAGAAATATGCATTGACTTCTGACCTCCAGACCTATAAGATAACACATTTATGGTACTTTAACCCACTAAGCTTGTGGCCATTTGTTATACCAGCAATGGGAAACTTATGCAATTTGAAACATGCAGGACTCAAGAAGGAAGAATATAACTGGAATGGCTCCCATCAACTTTTCCTTTCCTTTTCTCTCTGTTCTTCACCATCCAAGCCTGGCTCCTCCCTAGCCAATCACCTAAAAGAGGAAGAAAGCAAAGGTTGAAAAAAGTGAAGGCAAACAAAAGAGAGAGAAATATTGTCTAGGTAGAGAGTGTATTCCACAACTGTCTTTATCTAAGACAAGACAGAAGAAATTAAAGACCTGAAATCAAAAAATAAATCAAGAAAAAAAATTTAAAAGAACAGATACAAGATATTCTTTGTTCCATTTTGCACTAAAGACATCCAAACTTCATTCATTCCTCCACTCAACACAACCAGGGCTCTACCCGGACCACTCCAACTGAAAAAAATGTTCTTGCCCACATCTAACACTCAATGTCTCCAAATCTAAAATTTTTCTCTTCTTTTCCACCTGTAAAACAAAATCAAACAAAATCCTACAAAACAAACAATAACGTTGTTTCTGTCCTGTATTCACAACTTTGAGAAATGTACTTACTTCTTCAAATGATAAGCCTTGATATTTCCACCCCTTGCTTTCTCTCTTTCACTACTCTTAGTGGTATTTTATCAGAGATATGTATCTTGACCTGTTGCCCCCACTATCCTCATGGTTCCTTGCTTTAATATGTACCTTAAATATTTCACTCGGGCTGCAGGCATCAATCTCTGCTTCCCTTGCTTTCATGATAGTGAGGCCACGCTCATACTCCCGAAACACCACGTGGATAATGACAGAGGTTGTTGAACCTGGAGCAGAGTAAGAAGAGCAAGCACATAATAAGGAGGGGGTGGTGGCAATAAACCAGCGGGGCAGGTCAGAGCAGAGAAAGAAGAGGCAAGGGGAGGGTAGCAATGGATAAGTTGGATACAGGGGGATGAATCATCCAAGTCTATCATGGACAAGGAAAGCAGTTTCTTCACTGTTGGGGAAAACAGTTACACGTAAGAGTGAAACCAGAATGTACCCTGAGATGGTGGATTGGTGGTGATATTAGTGTTAACTCATTTTTGTTCATATAAATAAGTAGATATAGACATATGGATATAGTAACACCTGAGCGAGTATGTTTATGTGTCTACACATACGTATATTTTCCGTCTAGTGACGAGGCCAGAAATAAGTGTTATCCCAAGATCAACGTACTCTCCTAGCATCTAGGTCTTGATTTCTAAATACCTTGCTACAGGCCAGGGCTCCCTGGACTGTATCCAGTGCTGAGGGAGAAAAGGGGAAACATAAACGTGTAACATCTTATTGTGCCCCTAAACAAGGAAGTGCTAAAAAAAAATTGTGAGTTTTCAAAATCGCAAGATGGAAGCCCTTTCGAAAGGTCTCTTGCTGGCTATATATGGTACAATTTGATTATCAAAATAAATAACAATTATAAGAGGTTATAAACATTTGACTAAATTAGTAATCAATGAGTCCATCTGTATATAAACAAACAAATAAATAGACATCTCAATGAGGAAAGAGATATATCGTATCAAAATATCTCCCTACAAAATATGTATTAAATTGCACCGGGAAAAAGACTTACTTTACATTGAAGAAGTCCAAAGACATCACCTTAATGAAGTGATCAAAGGTAACATCAGCAGTAATGGGACAAATTGAAATTGGGTGCTACCTGATAGGATGCAATGAAAAAGACACTGCATCCTTTCTGGCAAAATTGCACAACCAGAGTCTAAAGATGAAGAGACATTAGACAAACCCAAATTGAAGGTATTATACTAAAAAACTGACTTTTCCTATGTAATTGTGTCAAGGTCATGAAAAGCAAGGAGAGAGTGAAGAAATATTTCAGATTGAAAAAAAACCTAAAAGACATGACAGCATGTTTCTGGACTTGATCCCTTTGTTAAAAGAAACACTTTGAGTACCACTGGCACAACTTGAATGGGCTCTACCAATTAAATACCAATAGCATATCAATGTTAGTTTCTTGAAGCTGATGACGGCATTATAGTTATGCAGAAGAATGTCCTTATTTGTAGTGAATAAACACTAAAATATTCAGTGGTAATGAGGCATTATGTCAGCAATTCACCCTTAAAAGATTCAGGGGAAAAAATGGCTTTTTGTACTGTACTTGCAATTTTACTATATGTTTGACATCGTTTCAAAGTAAAACCTTTTGAAAATGTTTGATGGCCTCCTAATGCCCATGGACGTAATTTTACTATATTGGTATGCCATTCTCATTCAGTGCTTGCCTATGATTTTCTTTATGAAATATTTTATTTATCTTTATTCATTTTGGCTGTTTGTAAACTTCTAAGATGAATACCTTTGTGAAAAGTCTCAACTTTTCCAGGGTCTTAGAGGAAATTTGGTGAAATCTTGAGAAGCTTAGCTTAAAAGGAAGTGTAGGTGCCAAAAAAAAAAAGAAAGAAAGAAAGAAAATTTTGCCCTGAGACAAAATTTTGTAGCTATCTACTGTTTCTCAAAACCACCAGACTGCCCCACGTGCCTTGTGCACCAGCTAATGGCATACCTCCCCTTCCCCTAAAGATGCAGTGTTCTCTGGGATTTCATATTTTCACTCCTGCTCTTCCGCAGACCTTAAAGGCTCTTGCTTGGCTCCTCCCACTTTTAATCTCTTAATAGAAAATGTCTGCCCATCCTTTAAGATCATCAGTCTCTCCAGGACATAGAACGTTTCTTGCTAATTCTCCCATCATGCTTTGTGCATAAATTTATTATAACCCCATGTTGTACTACATTATCTGTTTACCAGTTTGTCTTTCTGCACTGGAATGTAGTTCCTGGGAGATGAACATTAACTCATAATTATCTTTGTGGCTCCCCATGATAGTGCCTGCTACATTGTAAACACTTACTGAGAATCATCGACTGACTAAATGAATGAATGAGTTATGTCCTGAGAGAATTAATGAATAAAGGATAAATGAGTGATGGAGTGGAGCTTGAATTATAATGAAAAATTGTCAACAATTTTGCTTTTTATTACTTTTGGTAAAAGTAGGACCATGCGACATTCCTGATGTTTGTGAAAGTATCAATATTGGATTTTTGTGTATTTTTGTAATGGTGACAGTGATTTGTTAAGTTTGTATAAAATATCACATGCTTAAATATGGTCCTTTTGTTAGTGCTTGAATAAAGACATAGTGGGGAGTTGGAAAAATGAAAAAGCAGATGCTGGAATATAAAGTGCTCACAAAGGTTGAGAAACTACAACCAACATCAGATCAACAGGGATTTATCAAGGCCATTTCACCCCCACCCCCACCCCATTCACCCATCTCTATAGTAACAGTTAACATTCAATGACCTTTATAACACTATGAGGCAAAACATGCATAGTGTTGGCCTTTTGATAATTTGGGGGAGGGGGAAAGAGTCACAACAAATTTATGAGTTTTTGCTAATCATGAAGCCCCCCAAAATTACACAGGATTTGCTTAGTAAAAACTTATTTGTAATTATATACAAAATCATTATGAGAAATATGCTCAGTGTTTAGGAAAAGATTTTATACCTGTCCTTAGAAGTCTATGAAGATAGAATTTTATATGTTCCCAGCTTAAGTCAAAAATTTTGAATAATGCTAAGTGAAATAAGCCAGGCACAAAAAGACAAATACTGTATGGTCTCACTTTTGTATGGAATCTAAAAAATCTGATCTCATCAAAACAGAGAGTAGAAAGGTGGTTACCAGAGGCTGTGGGGAGAAGGAGGGATAGGAAAAGGGAAGATGTGAATCAAAGGTGCAAAGTTCCAGTTAGACTGGAGGAATAAGTTTTAGTGATCTACTGCACTGAGTGGTGACCACAGTTAATGATCCCGTATTTTATATTTCAAAATTCCTAAAGAATAGATTTTTAATATTCTCACCACAAAACAATGATAAGTTGTGAGGTCTTAGATGTGTTAATTAGCTTGATTTAATCTTTCTACAATGTATACATAGATCAAAACATCACATTGTACCCCACAAATATATACTTTTTATTTGTCAATTAAAAAGTTTTAAAAACTTATTAAAACTTCTGAGTAATGCTTTTGTTTAAAGTATATTTCCAACAGGTAAATCTGCTACTTTGAAATAAGAGCTAAAACACTTCATAAGTGCTTTCATTATAGGATTGAGTCTCACTCATGTTTATATATATCCTTCTAATTCAAACACTGCACTTCCTAAGTTCTAAGTTTTTATTCCTTAGTGAATAAATGAAAGTAAAGTCAGCTTTTTTGAATGTAGAAAAATAGTTACCCAACAATATTTATGCAATTTTAACTATTTCTTTGAGTTTGGCAATATTCCATTTTTCAAGTATTTTTATCCTATAGAGGTGCTTCACTAAAAAGTAGTAAATGTATTTTAATGCATAGGGCAAGATTATTTATATGAAACTAGATAAAAATTAATATCAAAATCTGTATGTGAAGGCAAATATTTTAGGTTTCCCTTTCTCTCTAACCTAAACCAGGTTCTAGGTATTAGTAAATTTTTATATATGTCTTTATTTTTTGCATCAGAAAAATGATGTGCACCCAATCTTTTGAAGTGAAATCATTCAAGTCAAGCTTAGGTGCCCCCCAAGCCACGCTGTGATGATGAAAACAAATAGAATCTTTGTACTCATGTAGGTCTTTCTATTAAAGCTTGAAAAAATCTTTAACAAACATTCTCTCATTAATCCATTTACAAGGCCAAGCTGCACAACGTGGAGATGGTAAACTAATAAATCTATCAAAATAAAGAAAAAAATCTATTTTATAAGAAACCATCTCCATCTGATGCATCTTTTTTTTTGAAATTTATACTAATTAAATGTCAATTTTATGGATGTTATTAAATGGTGGAGAGAGAGTTAGTAAGAGTTTGAAATAGTGGGTCCCAATCTTTATTCCTTTGTTGATTTGTCTGTTTTGTGGAGAATAATTATGTCTGCCCTGACCTCCTCAAAGGGTTGCTATGAAGATCAAACATATACAAAAGTTCTCTGTAAATTATTACTTTAAAAAATCAACTAAAGAGAACTATTCTATACAAAATGCTAATCGGAGCTGGGCAGTAATTTGGAGGATCTGTGATTACATTTGGGCAATTCCCTGACCCCCTTGCACCCAGGCTTGCCCCTTTTAATCCTCCTTCTCACCACAGCAGAGTGGCATATCCCCCCCAACCTGGAAAGCACTAAGGGTTTCCCACCTCTTGTTGAATTAAGAGTAGTATAATAAAAAGGAAAGGCCTCCAAGGACAAACCTGGTCTGGCCCTATAGCCTGGGGCTGTATTCCCCTCTGTTTGCCCCCACTGTACCCAGCACTCAGGTCCTACCTGTGTTCTTCCAGTCCTCAGGTGCTTTCCCACTGCATATAGCCTTTACCTGTGCATCCTGCACATCTCCCCTGCCTTACCTGCTCTTCCTGCACCTCCCTTGTCACACAATTGTAATGCACACACCCCTCCCCTAGTTCAGTCTTACTCACCTGAGAGGATTCCATCACTTCATCAAATTATCCTTCACTCATCCCTGAGACCAGGTTTAACACCGATTTGCTTTTGTAAGACCTCATAGCCCTATTCGATTTACCCCAGTATAACACTTTTAAAAGCATAACTTTACTAGTAATTGTATCATTATGTGATCCTTGTCTGTTTTCCTCTCTAAATTGTAACCTCCATGGGAACAATGACTCTGTTTTTGCCCATCAATACATTTCCAGTTATAAGTACCATTACCTGACACTAAACTAATATTAGGTGAACAAATAAATTTGAGACAAAAGTAGGATCTCAAAATGCATAACACATTTAATCATGTTTTCTGATAAACTCCCAATCTAAGTTGAGGCCCTGTTGTTACTTCTGAGACAGGCTCAATCTACTACCAAAAAAACATAAAGAAATGGCCATTCTCCAGATTGCTTCAGATCAGGCAATTTACAAGTAAGTTGTGTCAAGAGGTGATCAAGATAATTCATTAATTTTCCCAAATGTATGTTTTTCTAATACTGGGAAATTTTCTTTTCTGATATTACAAAAAAGAGTGACAGAAAAATTTAAGTGATAGAAACAGTATAATTTTATTGCACAGATGGAGAAAGTGAGGATGAATGAGTTAACTTAAAATATTTTACCCTTAAAAATTAATCTGGCGAAGTGGCATTTACAATCAGCTCCGTTGATAAATGACAAAGGAAAGAAATAGTGTAGTTTATCCAAATCTATACATAAGCCACATTAATTTAGTTTTTGCTTCTTCTTTGAAAATATTTGTTTCAGAAATTTCAGAAACCGCTTGCTGTTTTGTTTTGGCTAAGGAAAAATATTAAAATCAGTTTAGATTTCCTGTTTGTACAATAACTAATGTTAGTCTAGAATGCATATTGGGTGTTGAATAAATCCTGAAATAAAAAATCCACTTAGATAAGGCACATATAATGCTTGGAGGAGACTTAAATTTTTTTCTCGTACAAGAAAAGAGCAATAGAAACCTGGAGTGTGGTCTGGGTCCTGTGCTTCCAGCAGATCATGCCATCTCCCTGAACCACTGTTTCCTCATCGGTGCTCTAGGAGTGTACGAGCCTTTGGGGTGGGGTAATAGAAACCTACTGAAACCAGAATAAAATAAGAGGAAATGACTATTCTACTGCGTGTGTTAGAAAAGAAATTATCATCACTCAGATTTCTCATTGATTTTACTTAAAAAAAAAAAGAAGAATAAAGTCTATTGTGACAGATCATGTACGTCTTTCATAACTGGTTTATTTTATTTCCCCAAGCTTCACACATTCACTCAGATCTAATGCAATCCCCAAGGAACTACCTTATTTCAGTCTCTGCTGAGATCAGATCAGCCCCTGCAGGACCCCTTTTCAGTGAATCAGAAGATAAGTGTACTTGATTTCCCCCAGTTAGCTGTCTATAGACCTTTGGAAAGATTTCATATTAGTATTCTCATTAACTTGGAGAGGGAAATTTCTGCCTTATTTGTATATTATATTTGCATATTGTTTGTTATGCTGTTGAAAAGGCACTTGATATTATCAATTCAATGGTAATCAATACCGATTTTTTTAATTTAAAAATTAAAAAAAATTCTTTAAGTAAAACCACACTATCCATTTTAATCAATAAAGACTCCTCGATATAGATAAGAGTGAGCTCCTTTTCATTTCCTTAAACATTAATTTAAACTAATTCTCCAAAATATCTGTCCTCTAAAAAGAGAGGACGTGAGCTGTTCAGAATAGGTAAGTCATAGGTACATTTATATTATCCTTTTACCAAAGAATTCAATGAATAGTGTAGGATGCTAAATCCAAATAATTGTAGGTAGACATAGTCCGAGTTAGTCATTCATCATAATACATGAAGAAACTTCAGGACATTTATGCACAATTAATATCCAGAATTAAACCTTAATATTTCTTTTATGATAAAAGAGCAAAACATTTCTGGAATAGCAAAGTTTATTTGTAAGTTACATTGGATGTAGGAGAATTCTTTAACTTGCATTTTAAAATTGTAAAACTCATAAACCCATAATATTAATATATTTTTATAAGAAAACAAGAAGGGTATATGCTTTGGATTTCAGTATTAAGCTCAATATACTCTCTTCCAAATAAGTATCTGAATATCTTTGGGGTTAGAAAGAGTTGTAAGGGTGTGGGGGAGTGGTTAGCTGAGACTTCATTTAATCATGGTAGCAATGATGAGGCAACAGGCATCACCACCAGCTTTATTTGTCACACCATTGTTCTGGTATCTGGGTAAGAAATGTCATCAGTTTTGTTGTTGTTACTGCTGCTTCTGTTTTTGGTGATGTTTCTACAGGCAGTCCACTATACTGACCATGTATTGGATCCTATGCAAGGAAGTCCAGAGCTGTTTGGGACAGTCCTTCAAGGTATAGATGGAGTGGTCCCTGCTTTTTCTTGTTCTAGCTACATGGGATTTCAATTCCAGCCTGGGGGAGAGGGGGAAGTCCTATTACATGTTGTTTATGGCTTTGGTGCATTAGTTGGTTTCTTTTATTAAACCAGATACAAGTTGTGACATGCTGTTAATTCAATCACTAATAACTAGCTCAAATTGCAAATCTATGTCAGCAGGTTGGTGTTGATTAAGCTGTAGCCGTCACTAGCATATTGTTTTAAATGCTTGATAAATTTTATTTTCTGCAGCAACAGACAACTTGGTTTATTTTTTTCCCTAAGCCAAGAGAATTGCACAAATGCCCCTCTGTGGGTCCTCTGCAGACCTCGGCTTTCCCTGTGCTGCAAGGCGGGCTGGCAACCACTAGAGGGGAGGAGACAGCCGGATTTATTGGAGGCTTCGCCACAGAGACTGACAGTAGCGAAGCTGTTAGGGGATAGAGTGCCAAGAAGAAGGGTTTAAGTGTATTAGAGCGGTTTGCAAAAATAGAAAAAAAATAGGCTTCTTAAGGTATGCAAGAAATTTGCTTCTAACAAATTAGAACTGACTGGGAAGGTGGTTAGAATGTTGGAGTGTGCTTACCTGTTAACCCACAGTCTTAAGCATTAGCAGGATCTATGAAATCAGAGTTAACCCTTATGAAAACAAATGGCTCTCTCCTTAGGACTATAGCTAATGCACATACATGTTAGGAGGAGTAACTATTGGGGAAGGATGAGGAAGGGAATCAAAGATGATTTGGCTGTTCGAGGTAAAGTGAAAACTCAGCATATAGCTCGTTTTCTAACGTGTTCCAATACCTATCTGTCCCCCACTCTCAGCACTTTAAATCCCTTCATTCTGTTGCTAAGAGGGGGAATGGAGAAGGAGACATCACGGAAAGTAAAATGCTGATATAATAAACAAAGAAGAGGGGGCCCGAAGACAAAAACTTTGTTAAACCTTCCCAAACATTCCAAACTATAATATTCTAATACATGTAACTTAAATAAAAAATAGTCATCTAGGATTAATGAGGAACCACATACGCCACGTGAGCACTAGTTTTTTGATTTTTTAAATCCAGTTTGAAATTTTCAATCTTTTAATTTTTTTCTTGAAAAAACAAAATATACTTAATATTAATATTGTTAAAGTGCTATAACATAGAACTAGAGGTTGTTCTATGTACTCTCCTGAGTGTAATTGCACTAAGATCATTCGGTTTCCATTTGGAAAGCCAGTGGCAATTACTGGAATACAATGTATCATGCATTTGCTCACTGGATATAAAACGTATATACTAATTCGCAATAAAATGTAACAGCTGTCAGTGCATTTTCTGCTCTGTTACTTCAATAAATTGGAACTCTGACTAGAAAATGGGAATATTGCATTTTTACACACTCTGTAATGTGTTTGCTTTTTGCAAATACAATTTATTTTTTTCATGACAAAAATTGTGGTTTGTTATTACTGCTAGTGGATAAATATTCCTATATCAGAATGAATTACATATGGTATCTGTAAAGAAGTAGTAATATTTTCTGCTTTTTATTGTAGCCTGTCTCCAGTAAACAAAATACACTTAACCTACTTCTGTCACATACTGAGAGAGCGTGTGTGTGCGTGTGTGTGTTTTCATTGTAAAGGCTGTCTGTTGGGGGTAGGCAAGGGAAGTTGAAGTTTATTTTTTATCCTATATTCTCAGGTGTCTGGGTTGATCATTAACATTTATTTCCAGATACCATCATTTCCTTCGGAGCTTATTTTTGTTTAGGTTTCAAGTCTCTTCTTTCATACATTTGCTAATCAGGTTTCTTTAGAATAGGACGCAGTGTCTCTGAGTTTTATTTAAAATAAAATGCCTGCACATTTCTGTAATTTTGTTACTTGAGGTCAGACTTTTCACAGATAATTAGCCTTTTACACACTGTGAAATCAACCTGCATTGGTTATTTGGCTAGACTCTTTGCTTCTGTTCTTTATTTCCCAGAAGGTTAACGTGCTGAAAATCTAGCTTCAAGCTCATAGTACTGTCTCTTTGTGTTGCTAATTATCCCGTTGCATAATTATTAATATCAGGAGCAGGAAGAGGAAACAAGCACACCAAATAGTCGTGAATGCTGGTGTTCTGGCAGGAAGCAAGTCCTGCATTAATAAAATGTGCCTGTGCCAATATCACAGGAGATAGGAACGTTCCTTGTTAAGGATCATTTATTAACTGAGATCATCTTTTAGTTCGCCTTGGGGTAATGACTAATGTCAATGGCAAATTTCACAGTTGTCTAGAGAAATGAATTAAATTTGTAATAAAAAGCCCTTCGGCTTGTTGTACATGTTCATTTATTGGAGTAGTTGAACTAGGAGAACTGTAAGGCAACCAAGAACATCGGCTTAATTTTCCTTACATATAATAGTGACCTTTAGCTCCATATTGAAAAAGTTACCTATTATGGACTGGTAAATTAAATGAGAAGTTCCTCTAATGCAAAATAAACTAGATGACTGAGCTAAGTTAAACGGCCTTTGAGCCTATATGATTCTTGGTAGAAAAATAGTCTTTCTTTTTTAATATGACTTTTCTATTTAAGCCATCATAAAGTAAGTCACTTGACATATAAGCAAGAGAATAAGATAATTCAAAGTGAGATTTCATGGAGTTACACCTACTTATTTTACTGCAAGTTCTTTGGGTGGTTTCATTTTGTGATCTGATGCAGTGTTTTTAAAAATGTTGTTTTAACATTCTTTAATTCTAAATATACAGCGTGTTTTTTTATTTACTTGGCATAGCATGATGTTACTGTAATTATTTATAGAAGTTTTTGTGTTGCTTTATGTAGTTAAGGAAAAGCATATTTCCCAGGAGGAAGAACAATTACACCACTGTCTCTTTTTCTGTTTTAGAAAGACTAATTCCGGATTCCTTTTCTGAGAGTGAATTGGACTTGGAAAATGATAATTACTTTTAAAACAAGCATGATGACCAAGCATGGTATTCTCATTTTATAATAGAAAATATAGAAGCGCCAGTCTCCTTATGCAATCTGTTGTCTATACCGAAGTGCACTTGAAACAAATTATCCTAATCAAGGCACCAGCCCAGCTAAGGATAGCAAGTGAAAAATGGACATTATTTTCAGTGAGTAAAGACAATTGCAATATTTATATAATTCAAAATGTAATATTTCTTTCAGAGAGGTAAATTTTCATCACGTATTTTAAAACTTTAAAATAAGGTCTTAATATTTTCACTTTTAAATCATATTAATGAAACATATTCATGGGCTTACAAAAGCTTCGTTCCCATTTACAATGGGACAAATTGTGTTCAGAGAAATTCACATACGTGCACTACATACCACTGCCACACTAGACGTGTTGCTAAAAATGAATAAAAATATCCACAGGCCCCACGAGAGACAAAAACAGTAAGAACAAGAAGCAATCAGAGGTTTAATTTTAGGTGCCCTTGTTTTGAAACACATAGGAAAATGCTTGCTTTCAGCTTATTCCTTCCAAAATCATAGATTTTTGGAAGTGAGACAAATGCTTAATTTTTCTCAATTTTAATTATTTTTCCAATTACTTATCTTCATATGTCCCCTTTTCACCTAATATTCTATCTACGTTATACCAGCCATTACATTATCCAGAAATGGGTTGGAGTTGCCTCCAAATTATTTTGTCTCTCTAGCTTGTTGGGTGTGCTCTGGGGTGTACTATATGCTTATTCATGACTTAGGAGAACCTCAGAAATTTGGACATCTTTCTCTCCTTAATGCAGATGCTCACAGCATTCTAATAAGGCCAGGAAAAGAGTTCCCAGTCCCCTTTTACCCACTCTCTCACCTCAGCCCTTTTCAGCATGTAACCTTATTCTCTGTGGGATTACTTGGATGAAAACCAATTAGGGAGCAGTTTGCAATATAAATGCATACAGATTACTGCAGATTGAACAGTGCCCATGCCAACTCATCATAGAGTATATAATGCCCTGAATGGGATAAATATTTAAGAGTTGAGAGGAAATGGATGCAAAATATTGAGAAAAGACTCTGAATGCCAAATCAGGACTAATAAAATATATAACTAAAAGTATGGACTGCCTTCACCCCACCTCCCTCTGCCTTCCTGTTCTCTATTCTTTGTGGAGATGTGCCCACAGGCCTCCTGAAGTGTGTTCTCCTTTGCTAATCCTCCCACAATGGTCCACATGAGTTTCTGAGAGGTCTGCCATGCCCTTCTTTCTATGACTGTCAATTCCTGTCTAATAAGCCAGTCTCCCACCCTGCCTCTTCCAGAGGGCCTCATTCTCAAGCTGGGAGGGGACAGCTGTCTCAAAGGCCTGGACAGCTCTAAGAATTACTGAATGGGCAAATCAGTATTTAGCGACCATGCTTTTCAGCATGCTTACTGGAATAAGTGCAGTAAAGAACAAGCACAGGAGGGAGATTTATAAAAATCCTCCAATCAGGACTTTTGGGACATGATTTAAAAGGCTAACCTGGATTCCCAGTGAAACTTCAACCAAAGTTAATGATTAATGTTGTACCTCCAATTGATAGAGTGATGGCGGTCAGCTTCGAGGGGTTTTTTTGAAGTAACCAAAAGAAGCAAAGGGGTTTCTGTTTTTTCTCTCCACATCTCTCCCAATATAATCATCTCTACTCTCTCTCTCTCTTTCCTTTTCCATTATGTAGAATATATTGATAGTCTGCAAGCTGAAAACATGAAAACATTAAGGTTAGACCAAAACTTTTTCATCACATACTCAGACCTCTTTTTTTTCCTCCCTTGGTTCTATCTTCCTAATAATTTTATTCATGCTGACTTTTTAGTGCTTAATCAGATAGAAGGAATCATTCCTGGACTCCGCACAGACTATGTGATCCTTACACATAATGTTCCCATTAAGAGGACCCAAATTTCACGATCCTGGGTATAGAGTGAAATGAGTCACTGTGCATAATTAATCGTCATAATTACTCACTCAGTTCTTTCCGTTGGCCCTTTGTGAGAAGTCCAGTGACTCATACATCAGGTAGTGGGGGGAGTTTGTTAGAAAGGGATTGGAAGGGTTTGCAGGCTTTGGCAGAAGATTGGCCTGGCCTGTTTGGTACTTCACCTTTTGTATTCTCTGCCTCTCAGTTTCCACCTATGGCCCCACTTGGCAGCTCTCAAGCTAAAATGCTTTCCAAGGGATCAAAAGCTGTGGCCATTTCAAATTAGAATGCAGGACGTCAGAGAAAAATATCTTCTTCAATTTCTTCCATACACTGAAAGATTAAAATGATATTCATAAAGAAGTTGCATTCCTGGAGAATAGAGCTTTATGACAGATGAAAGATGTATAATGGAAATTCTGGATTTATGGACACAAAATATAGGCTTCTACTCCCATGCTGTTCCTCCACCACATACTCCTTTCACCTGCTCAGCAACAGCCCTTTGACCATTGCCTAGAAGACCCTGTAGGAAGGATCTGGGTTCTAGAATCAGACTGTCTGGATTCAAATCTCTAAGTCTACCACTAATTCTCTGTGTGGCCTTGGGCAATTTACTGGACTTCTCTGTGCCTTAGTGTCTCTGATATAAAAAATGGAAATGAAAGTAGTTCCTAATATATAAAGTAGTTTTAAAACTATAAAGAAAGGTACTCAGAGCAGTTCCAGGCACAAAATAAGCACGTGATACATGTCAACTTTTGTTGTTGACAAAGATAGAAACAAGGCACAGATGCCTACTATTGTTATTTAAACTTTTGGTATAAACTGTAGCCAATGTAATAGTGTGATAAATGTACATAAGAGTTTTAGATATTAAAAGAGACAAAGTTTATTGAATGTCTATATTTAATAGATATTACCAAAGTAAATCAAGTGGAAACTATAAAATCAATTAATATTTTTAATGAGGTAGAGATGACACTAAATAGTCAAACACAAATAACTGACTTGTAGAATCTAGCAATAAGAAAATATTGTGTTGGGGGAGGGGAAATGTATTCATATGGAAACATATTTAATAAAAAATATATAAGTCCTATATTAAGAACACTAAGTACATTGGAAGGACATCAAGAAGACTTAAAAAAATGGAGACATATAGTGTATTTCCTGTTATATTGATGCAAAATTGAACTTAAAAATACCTTCAATTATTTCTAAGTGAATTTATGAGCATAATAAAACTCCAACACAAAAATCATACCAGATTATTTTAAGATTAACAAAGAATTATAAAATTCATTTGGAAGAATAAATTTTTTAAAAATTAAATAAAAGCTTAAAACTGAAGAATCATGGTGCTGGTCTAACGTTATCAGCTACAAAAGTATGTTATAAAGCTATAATACGTTAAACAGTGTTGTAGTAGAGTAAGTAGAATAAACGTTAATAAAATGCAAGAGAAAATTCAGAAAGAGGTTAAATGCATATATTCAACTTAGCCATATTTAAAATTAATATAGACAAAGAGAGTTACTCAATAACTGCCACTGGAATAATTGATTAATTTATTTCCTGTAGGAATATGGACAAAGAATGTGAGTAACAATTCACAAATGAAGAAGTCAAAAGTCAACAGACAGACAAAATAAAGCTGCAATATCTAGATTTTGTATATCAAAATAAAAAAATAATAAAGCAAATAAATCTTTTTAGGTTGCCAAGGATATAAGGAAGTGAGGCTTCTCATACAATTCTGATGTGAATGTAAATGTAAATTTAAAAAGTCTTTGGTAGGGCAATTCAGCAGTACATATCACAAGTTTAAAAATATTTATTCTGTTTGGCAGAGTATTTCTACATTTAAGAATTTATCTTGTGAAAATTATTAGAATTTTAAACAAAATATCATTTGTGAATATTCAGCCAGGGTTGATTTTAATAATTTAAAATTTAAAAAACCACCAAATCGCCAGCAATAAAGTATTTTTAAAAGTATTACCTACTTATAAGTTGGCTTGCAAGTAGTAGCCATTTAAACAATGTCATAGCACAATATTTAGTAACATGGGAAATTTTTACAAAGAATTGGTAATCCTAAATATCCAATTATTTTTTTAAAAAGTATACAGAGTAATCTCAATTCTTTAAAAGTAAAAGGCATATATGGATAGAGAAAAATTACTACAAGACTGGAAAATAAAAGGTGTGGTTTTTGTGGGATTACTGATTATTTTTGCTTTCTTCTAGTGCTTTTCTGACTTTTGTTGATTTTCAACAGTAAACATCTTTTATATTTAGGAGAAAATGTTTAAAATAGAGACTCTGTAGTGTTCTGGTTTGGATGCAAGCAAAGACTATGATGTGTGATAATCCTGTAATAGTATACCTGCTCTTCTGTATACTACTCCCTATTAGTTTCTAGAAAACCAAGAGTATTTCTGCCTTGGCATCTTCACGTGGTCTGTTTCCTCCTCCAGAAAAATATTTTCATATCTCCTCCACTCTGATGAACTCTGGAATTTTCATATCCTTTTTACCCGCATCTGCATATAACCTCCTTAGAGAGGCTTGCTGTCTCCACTTAACTAGTAAAGACCCTAACTTTGTTGACTGTGTTTATAAACGGACACTTTAATTGCACATTGATATGTTTCCTTGTATACCATTTGTCTTCCACAGCAGACTGTAGGTTTCCCTAGGGCATGGTTTCTGAAAATTTGCTCATCACCATATACCTGATGACTAACTACACAAGGACTGGCACATGGTGTTGCTCAAAAATAGCTGTCAACTTAAGGAATGACTAAATCAGCTGTGATACCATGGTCAAATTATTTATTACTGCTAATCCTCAGTATTATCATCTTGAGAATTAGAATACTACTTTCCTCATGGGGTTGTTACCGAGACAAAGTGAGATAATATTTACAAAGTGCTTAGACAATGGTGGTTACTAGTCTTAAACTCATTATATATTATTACTTTGTTATGTAATAATAATGATTATAATAAGAGAACGCAGAATGTTCAGAGGATTTATAAATTAAGAATTTAAAATATGATTTTTAAAAACTCACACATTTTAGAAATACCTTAGAGTGGTTTGCCCTTTAACAAGGTGGGATTGGGGATTGGGTGGGAACAGGAAAATTGGATCATTCCCTTGATATCTGAAACCTCTCAGTCCAACAGTGAGAACCAGAGTTTCCACAATTGTCCATTCACTTGCTTAATCATTCAATTCCAGTGTACATGCATAGTGGCATCAGAATTGTTAACCTATGGGTAAAATACTTTATCAACCAGAGTACAGTGCCCATGTATAGCTCCTTTTAATCTTACAAACTCCACTCATGTCCAAAGTTACTTAGGATAGCACCATTTTTTCCCATCGCCTTCAGTGAGGTTGTTTCCTACAGAATGATATATACTTGGAATCATATAATAAATAACACTTACAAATCAGCTTCTATCACTTAGTAATATGTATTTAAGATTTATTCATATCTTTTATAGCTTAAAGGTTCATTTCTCTTGATGCTAAATAACAAATATTCTATTGTACATACATATCATGGTTCATTTACTCATTCACCTATGGAAGAAAATCTTGGTTGCTTCCAGTTTTGAGCGATTATGAATAAAGATGTTATAAACATTTATGTGCAGGCTTTTATGTGGACATGTTTTCACATCAGTTGGATAAATACCTAGGAACTCGATTGCTAGATCATATGGAAAGACTATGTTTAGATTTGTAAGAAATTGCCAAGCCATCTTCCCAAGTGGCTGTACATTTTATATTTCCACCAGCAGAGAATGAGATCTCCATATTTGTACTGTCATTTGATATTTTCAGTGTTTGGATTTTAGTCATTCTAAGGTGTATTGTTATGTCACTGTTTTATTTTCACTGATTGAATGATAATTGACATTGAGTATATTTTCATATGTGTATTTACTATCTTACATCTTTGGTGAGGTGTCTGTTCAGATCTTTTGCCCATTTTTAAAAATTGGGTTGTTGGTTTCCTATGTCAAGTTTTAAGTTTCCTTGTGTATTTTGTGTACATACAAGTCCTTTGTAAGATATGTGTTTTGGAAATATTTAGAGCCTATTGTTTGTCTTCTGATTCTGTTAACAAAACATAGTTTTTTAATTTTAATACAGTCCAAATTATCAATTTTTTTCTTTCATGGATTATACTTTTTGTGTTGTGTCTAAAATATTGAACCCAAGACCATATAGATTTTCTTCTATGTTTTCTTCTAGAAGTTTCATAATTTTGCATATTACATTTAAGTATATGTTGCATTAATTTTTTGCAAAAGTTATAAGATCTGTGTCTAGTTTCATTTAAAAAAAATGAATGTCCAAAGGTTTCAGCAACATTTATTGGAAATAATGTTTTTCCTCTTTTGGCAAAGTTCAGTTGCTTACATTTGCATGGGCCTATTTCTGGGATTTTTAAATTTTCATGTATCTTTTTTTCTTTGCTAATACCATGTTGTCTTAATTACTACGGCTTTTTAGTAAATCTTGAAATTGAGTATTTTGAGCTCTCTAACTTTCTTGTTTTTCAGTACTATATCGGCTCTTCTAAGTCTTTGGCCTTTTTATATCAACCTCACAGATTGCTGATATCTGTAAAATAGCTTTCTGGAATTTTCATTGAGACAGTGTTAAATTTACAGATCAATTTGGGAAGAATTGGCATATTACCATATTATTGATTTTTGACATAATATTGAGTTTTTTGATTTATGAACATGTAATATCTCACCATTTAAATCTTTGATTTCCTCCATTAGAATTTTATAGTTTTGCACATATAGATATCATACCTATTTTGCTAGATGCATACCTATGTATTTCTTTATCTTCTTTTTTTGGACCTTTTATATAGGACTTTTATTTTATTTCAAACTCTAACTGTTGGTTGATGACACACAAAGAACAATTTACTTTTGTATATTAACCTTGTATCGTGCAACTTTGCTGCCCTCCCTTATTAGTTCGCAGAGGTTTTTTCCTTTTTTATTTTTTTTTAAATTGATTCTTTGGGATTTTCTACATAGATGATTATGTCATCTGTGGATAAGCACAATATTATTTCTTCCTTTTTATTCTGCATATGTTTCCTTGCATTCCCTTTCTTACTAAGCCAACTAGGACTTTCAGTACACTATTGAATAGGAATGGTGAGAGGGGACTTCATTGCCTTGCTCACAACAGTAGGGGGAAAAGTGTCCAGTTTCTTACCATTAATTGTGATGCTAGCTTCAGGTTTTTGTAAGATGTTCTTTATTAAGTTCAGGATATTTCCTTGTATTCCTTGTTGCTCCAAGTTTTTGTCATAAATGAATGTTGATTTTTAAAGTGATTTTTCTGTAACCACTATATAATTTTTTCTAATTTGTTTCTTTTTTGAGTTAAAATTCATCAATTAGGAAGAAGTCTTCTCCAATAGAAGTGTATTCTTCATTCCAGCTATTTCTGAACATTATCAGCCATTTCAAGTTTTGTATGGATTAATTAATTGCTTATTTACTTAATCTTACATCATTTTTTCAAGGAAGGCTTTAGTCCCCTTATCCATAAAATGGTGCAATAAAACTCCTTACCTCATAGAGTAGCATTAAGAAATAAAAGGGCAAATAGCTATGCAGCCTTTGGAAGAGTGAGTGATGCATAGAAACTGCTCAGTCAATGTTTGTCATTGCTATCCTTATCGTTCCAAACATTATAATTGTTGCTATTTAGTAAGTTTAGGGCTTGGCACATTTTGATAGGTAGTAAATGAGCTCTTAGATGGTGGCCTACTCTCAGGAGAAGTGCACTCGTGGGAAATACAGAGAGAGTGAGCCCCCAAGGCACAGGATAAGAAGGGTGAGGGTACCCAAGACAAATCAAATATTTCAAAAGTTTGTCTAGATTTATCTCTGAAGTTGGAGAGTATCCATTTCTCTCTTGCTCCATTTGATCCCTGTTCCCATATCCTGGGACAGAAGTGTGTGTCATTAATGTTAATATCAACCTTCAATTACAATAAAGGCTTATGCTTCATCCACGGAACCCAATTTCTCTTCATTATGTAGTTTCTCCTTGGCATGAAAATGATCTCCAAGTTTCAAACTAACTTGTAGGACATGAACTTTCTGTAAGTCTAAGATTGAGGCCAAGGAAATGAAAGTGAGCCTTGACCAACAAGGACTGGCTCCTCAAATGTCAAATGAAACAACTATGACACTTAAGTTACAACCTTCTCATTCATATAATGTGTTTTCATTTTGTGTTATGTCCTTGTTTTGTATGATCCTATTCGTCTGATTATTTTATGCCTTTGAAGTTACTCGTAGGTGAATTTGATGCATTTAGGGATAGTCTTTCTATCCCTAAAATATAGCAAGCCAAACAAGGATATAGGAAAAGTCTAAGGAAAAGCTTGAATGATAAATACGGATGGAGCTGTTTTAAATTCTGAGAAGCAAGTCATATTTTGGCAGAGTTAATTGTTTTGCAAACTATTTTAAATTATATTTCACCTGTTTTTCTCTCTCTTATGTGCTCAAACTATGGTGGAACTAACATCATTTCCATAATTCAGGGTCTTCCTTTAGGAAAGTGCCACAATTCTCGCATTGGTAGAGGGAAGAATGACTTTCTGAAAAGAAGCTGCCACCTACAGTCCAGCTGTGGTTTGCTCTGGATGCTACTACCCTATAGTGGATTCATAATATCTTTCTAATTACAATTGTTGTTGTCATCCACCAAAGCAACAAAAAGGAAAGTGAAGCAGAATGCTTGCTGGCTATGAGCTATAAGTGAAAGAAAATAAAAACAGAAGAAAACTAAAGTTGTGATTAGTATAAGAGAAACTAAATCACAGTATTATAAACTTTATCTTTTTTGCATACATTCATAATTATCTATATTAATGGAAAACAGGTCTATCAACCAATTGATCCAGTATTCATCTCATTTAGTCAGCTATTTCAAACTATTCTACCAAAGCTGCAAAAAAAGCTAAAGGAGGGATTTAAAATTTCTTACCTTATCCTACCCTAGATTCATTAACCAGCATTCTACTGCAAAAGAGCAAGAGGCTATATATCTTGGCCCCAAATATCCAATATTCATTTAGGATTTTGAAATCTTAATTTCCCTACAATATTCATAAATATTAAGCCCCTCCTATTGATTAAATTGTTAAATAAATATAGGTCAGTTGAAAGGGTTACATGTAGATGAATTTCTACTTGCCTGAGTCTAATGTTCCTTCCACCACTTAATCGCTGTGTTAGGAAAAATGTATAACTTCTCTGAGCCTTAAACCCTTTCATCCATTGTAACACTGGGAAACAACCTCTACATTGTAGGATTGTTGTGATAATTAAGTGAAATTATTCATGTACAATGCTCAGAACCATCTCTTCTACATAGTAAGTCCTCTTGAAACATTTTTGTAAAGATAGAACCAAATTTTGTACCCTAAAGCTTTGTAATATTCTACAAGTCCTACATTTTTTTCCCTTGAGAACTCAAGAGAGAGTCTAGTTTCTTATTTTTCTTTCTGAATTCCTGCTTGGATTTAATTTTCTTTTCAGACCAAATTAGGGTTTGTTTAGTACAGAACCATACAGCATCAGATGGATTTTCTTTGGCGCAATTGAAACTTCATGTGCAGCAGCCTTTGTTCTGAATGTGATAAAAAAATGTGAAGAGTTATGTTCAGGTAGAAGTAGGGCAGGGCTGCCTTTTAGGGATAAAAACAACAACAACAAAAAAAAATGCCCCAAATTTCTTTCCACTGTTATAGAGACAGAAAGAAATCTCAAAAATACCTATCTCAGATCAGTTTTAAAACACCAATTCTGTAAAGAAAGTGGCCAATGCTGTTTGCATGGTTTTCCTTCCAAAATCATACAAGGTCTAATCAATGTATTCCAGCTTTTATAAACTAGCTGTATTTTATTCTATCAAGTAATTTACCAGCTCACCACTGCTGGATTATGATCTCATTTTTACTATCCATAAATAGTTTTAAAGAGCCATGTAAAGACCTATGTTTGTGCCTTATATTATACACATTAGGAATTATATAAGAAAAAAAATGAAATGTCATGAAACATTTTATAGTTCACTATTATTGACTAGTAAGTGATTTATATGATATTATGCTTATTTTTACATTAATTAAATCTGGTTAACCAAATTAACTAAAAATAAAATATCAAGATCAAATTATTTTTACTAATGTTGATGAAGCTAGGTCTATTCAGAGCTGATATCCTAAACCATTTTTCAGTACTGGCTACAGAAAGCTAAACACACAACTGAAACATACAGAATGTTGATAATATGTAAGGAATGATTAGAGATTTTATGTTTAGAATGACAGTAAAAAAGCACAGAGAAACAAAGAAAAGGTTTATGCATTTGCTTTAAATCAATGTATGTGTTTGGGTGTATTTGAGTTTATGTTCACATGTGTGCACACACACACACACACACACACACACACACACACACACTCTTCTATTTTCTTGGGAAGACACAAATCTGGCTACTCCACAACTGTTATTTAATGAACATTCCCTGAATGCACTGCATGCAATTATTGTTGGTATTATGTTTCACATTTTTCTAAGCACCAACATCATGTGCTGAGCCATGCAGAGTGACGGAACAGTACATCACATCTGCCCTGTAGGCACACAATCTCAAGTTAAGAAACTGACAAATATGCTAGGCCTGGGAAAGGGGGAGAAAGACGGGGACTAGTACTGGGCAGAGATTAGGTATGTACAATATCACAGAATCCATTTCAATCATCTTCAGTCCTTTATTGTGATTTAGCATTAGTTTTAGACAAAAGAAATGTATCGTTAGTGCACATTGAGAAAACAGGAAAACGGGAAGAAGAAGAAATACCTGATTGTGTAAATAGTGACACGTTCTCAGCACTAACTAAGGCTCATATGTGAATATAGGGGTGAGATAAATGAATGCAGGTGAAACATAATATTGAAAATATGTCAGAAGAAACTTAGAGCAGGGTCAATACAAGCAAGGAAGACCTGTGGATGTATCGGAAAGGTTATAGGAAATCCATGCTTATTTTTTTCTGGAAGTCAAAGGGAGTCATTTTAGAAGTGATTCCCATATATGTGCATGTGCATATATCTAAATATTTATTTAGAATGTTTCTGAAATCTTCTGACCCTACTGAGGGCTCAGTCTGGTTCACCATGGAGAAATGTCTCTGTTTGCTTTAGCTCAGACTGTTAAAACAAGTAAATATATTCAAGACATCCTGAGGCCATTTTACCTGCTCTCCACACCTTTTTATTAATTGTGAAATGCTACCTAATCATTAGATGTGATATGTTATTCTTCCACTTCCCTGATGTTCAATTATACTAAAGCAAAAAATATTTTTTAATATGAGTCAGAGACACACTCTTTGTGAGAAGAGTTTATATTTTCAAAAAGACAGGTTATAACATGGACACATTCAAATGTTTAATTTATCTCTCTCTTTCATGCCAATTATGGTTTTTTTTTGTTTTGCAAGAAGAAACAAAAGCACCAACCAATGATGGTAATAATAATGATAATAAAAATAAAATAATCTATGTGATTTTTGCTAGCCATTGGCATTGCATTCTATTTACTCCACCATTATTGAATTTAAATCAGGTTACTTTGAGTCAGTAAGAGCTCTTGTTGTCTACTAGTATAGATGTTGTAGAGAGTATCAAGAAGCAAATTCCCTGAAGGTTTAACCACTCAGCATGCAGTGTGGTTGACCAAAGGTAGACTGCTATTGGTTAAGCATCACCTCAGTGATCTGTGAAGGCTGGTAGAGCAGGCAGATCCGTCCACCACCCCTGTTACAGCTGGGCCCAGCCTCACCCAGCAGTGGCCGCTGCCCTTTTAAGAGCATCAGAACCCCTGGCCACCTCCACAGGGACACCAATCTTTCTAGTAGCTCAGAATCAAAAATTCCAACCCTCAGGTTTTAAAAAAAAAAAGGTTGGAATTTTATATGAATGAGGTTGAGGAAAAGATGTGAAAAATTATATTTCAAGCAACTTTTTTGGTTTTGTTTGTTTTAATAAATGTTATTATGTATATTATGTAAATAACATTTATTAAACAATATAACATTATATTAAACAATATAACAATATAACATTAAGGTACACAGCATAATGTTTTGTGATACATATATATAGTAAAATGGTTACTGTAGTGAAACAAATTAATATATATGTCCATCCTACACAATACCCATTTTTTACCCTGTGGCAAGAGCAGCTATAATCTATTCATTCAGCAAAAATCCTGAATACAGTACATGTTTATAAAATGTGGTCCTCACGCTTTATGTCAGATCTTTAGACTTGTTTATCCTATATATCTGCTACTATGTATCCTCTGATGTACATCTTCAGATTCCCTCCCTTGTAATTACCGTTTTACTATCTATGGATATTTGAAATTTTTTTTAAGATTCCACATATCAGTGAGATCATGCAATATTTTTCTTTCTGTGTCTGGCTTATTTCATCTAGCCAACTGTCCTCCAGTTTCATCTATGTTGCTGCAAATTTCAGGATCTCCCTTTTTAAGGCTGAATAATATTCCATATATATCACAGTTTCTTTATACGTTTGTCTGATGACAGACACTTAGGTTAATTCTATATCTTGGCTATTGTGAGTAATGCTGCAATGAACACAAGAGTGCAGATATTTTTACTAGGTGATGATTTCATTTCTTTTCAGTATATACCCAGAGGAGGGGTTATTTTTAATTTCTTTAGGAACCTCTTTAGAATGCTGTGTTTTATATGTCTTTATACCATCTAAAATTCTTTTTGGAAAAAAGGAGAGCTATAAAGAAATAAAATTCATAGTCATTTTTGTAACATCCAGAACATTCTGCACAGTATTTGTACTTATGGTAAGCTCAATAAATGTACTCTGAATAAATGGAAAACATTGGATGTAGCTTGCAGGAGGTCTAGATAAGGCCTCTGATGTGATAGTGATTGACACCCATTTCTCGACATCAAACTGCTTCCTCTGTAAGTAGATATTTTTTCTTATTTCTTCCTTCAAAATCTATAATAATTCATAAAGTTATCAGCAACAACAAAAGTTGCAGTCATCACTTTTGATCAAAGGACATAGTTCTTCAATTAAGGGGAATGTTGAAGTGGGTTTTTTCCCCTTCCCATTATTACTTCAGTGATGAAATTGAAAGCTTTCAGTAACAATGAAGAAAACTGATTTTAAATTTTTGTTCTTATCAAAAATCAAAATCAAATACAAATAATAAATACAAGACTATTGATTATTATATTTCACTAAATCTTATTGCAGGCAGTCTTATATGAGGGAGAATTTATTTTAAAAATCATAGGATGACACAAAATTTCAAGGAAAATATTTCCTTTTGGTTTCCTTAATCTTAAATTATTTGAATTTTAGTATTTGAGATTCATTCATCAGCAGCAGAATTCTTAAGTCCATTTTATTTTTCTTTAACTTAAATATATGTAATGTTAGATGATTACTTATCTTAGAAAGCATCAAGATATTCAGCCACAACATTCGAGCTATTTATATATGACCAAATACTCTTTTTACTACGTCATTATATTTGCTGAGTTTATGTCTTTAACTTTTTGTCTGTTGGTGTTTATCTCATTTTAGAAAAAATAATTTAGGAGTCTACACTTGAAATTCTTTATAATCCAGTTTATCGTGGGTAGATTGAAATTCAACCAGTGTCTTACTTAGGGTTTATTTTACAAAATAAGTGGAATTCACTAGTAATCTTCAGAGTTTCTCTATACTGTTAATCAGCTAAACATAACCATCAATTATAAATGCAAATTTTCAGGGTTAAATTGTGTGTTCAGATGCTCTAATGTAGCTTTTATTGGCTGTACGTTGCCAAGTCTACACAACACAAAATAAAGTGTTGGGTCAATATTTATTTTTGAATTGGTGCTTTACAGACAGTTAATATGAGGGTAATTCAGGTCAAGGAAAAAGAAATAAGAGTGTTACAAAGGAAATAAAAAGATTTTTTTTTATTTGCGTATTTTTGCATGAATTATCTGGATTATGTCAACCGTGTAGACGTCTGTCTAGGAGTAAGATCTGGGAAGTTTATTCAAATGCTGACATTTGCAGAGAATACTCACATGAAGAGAGTCCAGAAATCAGGAAAATAAATTTTCACATATGAGGAAAAGAAAAAAAATCCATGGAAATTTTAGATTATGTTCATTCATTGTCTACAATTTTCTGGTGAAAGCCTAATTAATTATCCATTTTCCTATTGAAATTTTGTAAAGAAAAATAGGCAGAGCTTAATCATACAGCCCAATGTTTTCCTGTTTTTTTTATTTTTTTATCAGCATCTCCAGAATAAGAATCATTTGTAAGCTTTACGAGCAGTATACCATAGTGACAGGCTTCCAAACAAGGAGAAATAATTTATTAGCTCACCATGTTTTTCCAGCCTTCTCCCCCACCCCACCCTGAGGTGGTGTATAGGTTGTGCAATGAATAAATTAAGTATATTTTCTGCCTTGTGCTCGGCATAAATCATTACTTTTCCAGGACCAAAGGTTGAATGACTGTTTGCAAGACTAGTTTGAGTTAAATAAGCTTTGTAATCAAGTAGAGTGGGGAACTCACTGTATTTACTTTATTTTTCCAAAATATTTATTTGCAAAATAGCTGATATGATTAAAATCATACTTTCTATTGTGAATAAGTCACTGTAAAAAGAGCAAGAGAATTAATCTATGCAAAATCAAATTGGTTTACTGAATTTTAACTTAATGTAAAGATTATTTTTTTCCCCTTTGGTTATAATTACAGCTTTTACACAAAACATAATATATATATAATGTTATTTTTGTTATAATTATTGCAGTTAATAATATCACAACTTAAAAGGAGGATTTTCTTCACAAAGATAGTTATGCACATATAAAATGTATCTTTTAACATGCTGTTTCATGTACTCCCAAGGAGACTGACTATTACTGAAGAATATATTTGAATTTGTAACCACTGAGTAAATATTTTAAGAGAAGACAATTAAAACATTAGTCAATGAGGTATATTTATACATTACATTTTATAGCTATTTTCTATTTTATTAAACTAAAAGAAATGACATTTTTCTCTTTGACAGAGAGTTTAGGAAAAATGAAGATCACAGCCTCCTCTCCAGCTACTTTTAAGCTCAAGAATTACGTGAGATTTCCGAGTCAGAGCAACAGATGCAAGCAATGCTTTGCTTCCCCCAAGCAAGGCAAAGGAGCTCCATACAGCTTACCTTTTTAATACACCCTAAATCTTGGTTAAATGTGGAGTGGAATGATTCTCCCACTAGAATGTTTGCCAGAAGAGGAATAATTGTTAGAAATAATAGTAAAAAATAAAAGGCTGATTTAAAGCTAATTTAAAAATTAAGATAGTAACATAAATTCAATGACATGCCACCATTAAAAATGATGTTGCAGACAATAAATCTATAAATGTGGGAAGTTGCCAATAATATATTTTACCTGGACAAAATGAATTATAAAAATCAGTATGTACATTAGAATAAAACTTTCCTAAATTTTCACAGACTTGCAGAAGTAAATCTGGAGGGAGATACCAAGACAGTCTTAATATTTATTTGTTAGATTTGAATTATCATTACTTCCTGCATGTTGTGTTTTCCAGTTGTCCTTTAACAACTGGAGTAGAGCTGCTTCAGTAAAAAAAAAAAAAAAAAAAATGAAGTCACTTTGAAATTTTGAAGCACATGCAAATTGGGAATCTTTTCTTTGTAGTTTAGTATCAGAAAGATTTTCCAAATTACCAATATTATTTTAGCAAAGCAAGCATTTACTTCTACATTAATGTATTTATTTGTTTGATCATCCATTCACTTATTCTTCAACTATGCATGTGTTAGCTGTGATGTCAGGTGGCAGAGGGACGGCATGGAAATAAACAGGCAATGGCCATACCCTCATGGAGCTTCAGTCTAGCTTTGGTTAGGATGTTATTTTCTAGTTTTAGCTAATTTTGTAGACACAACCCTGTATTTAATGTACAGATTCTACTCCTGAATTTTTATCTAGCATGGTATCAGAGACAATATTATCCTTATTAGTGTAGTATGTGTAGCATCCTTGAAACTCAAAGTGTTAGGAGAATAGTGTGTGTCTGTGCGTGTTGCCGGTGTCTGTGTGTGTGTACGTCTGTCTGACCCATTCTTAAAGAAGGGCATCAGAGCTCCAACAAGGAACTGCATAAAAAGAGTTCACAGATACAGGAGCTTTAAAAAGAAAAACTTTACTCTGATGTTGAGATCAATATTCCAGAACCCATGAAGAGTAAAATATAATCATGAACAATGACATGACAAGAAATGATTTGAGGAAAAATTATTTATGTTTTAATATTTAATTTGTCAACCAAAATTATTAGAATTCTTTCACAGGGATTTGATGGAAAAGTGTGACATTGCTTCAAGAGCATCTGGAAGTAAGCATTTTCAGGTGACTTCATAACCAAAATGTATCATGTTTTACTTGTCCTTTCTATCATTTCAACAAAGGATATAAAGAACTGGATTTCTGAAAAGCTTGTGATTTGTAAATTCTTAAATATCCTCCCTCTCAGAGTCCCCTGGAAGTTTCCCTTGGGTCATACAGAGACATGCTGTGCTGACCATGCCTGGCACCAGAAATAAAATGAGTGTCGCCCTGGATAGAGCCGAAAGGGGAGCTTGTCTGAAGTTGCGACATTCAAATCAGTGCTCTGCTTCTTTAAGCTGTAATCTGATTGCAATTTTCATCTTGGTAGTGTTCAGAAAAGAGTTTAGAGTTTTGTGTGTTTGTTGTTGATGCTTTTCCCTCTTTGGAGAAAAGGTATGCTGTACACTTAATAAATATTTATACATTGTAATAAATAATACAACACACCTTGGCAGTCTCACAAACAGGTACAAATAATTTACCAGACCACAATTTTTTTCCTTTTTTTTTTTTTCCCCAGGACCATCAGATTGGTTGGATTAGAATTTAAGAAAGTTAGAAGAAAAATAGTCATTTTTGCTGAATACAGTCATACGAAAAAAAAAATTTTTTTTTGAAGTAGCCCTAGCATAATAAGACTCAACCCTAACTCTCTGGGATGACTTAAACATAGCACTTCCAGTCAACAATTTGCTTTTTTGTAAATTTCTTGTCAGTCAGATGTACCAGGATAATTCTTTTGCCCCTCATGTTTCTAGTTCCAGAAGATTTCCTACTTAACACCCAGTCAATGTGCTAATTTGATGCACCATGTTTAGTCCTTTGCTAGAGCACTGTTGAACACAGGCGCCTCAGCATTTATGAGGTAGATACATTCTTGAACAAAGCAAAATTATGGCTAAAACTACTCTTTCAATGGTGCTCTTGAGGTTGGCAGAGTGCATTTCAAAACTTCATATCTAAAGGGAAAGAATTCTCCAATCTATATTCTAGAAAAATATTCTCTCTAGATAGATACTCTGTTATCTTTACTGTACCACATTCACTTCCAAAACACAAAACATCATTTAGGTGAGTTAGAAGGAGGGTCCAACTGACTGGTTCAATGTCATTACATGGCAGAAGTTCTTCTCAATTCTCTGTCCTAAACATTCTACTCTTGATTAAAATACTATCCTGTATATGATATGTTCAGTGAACTGTGATATATTAATAAAAGAAAACTAAAACAGACT